>NC_090253.1:187500-265000 GCF_037325665.1 Littorina saxatilis
TGTCAATGTCGTTACCGGATCAAGAGTCGTAGGCACGCAACTGTTAATGTGCGCGCGCGCGCGCGCGTGTGTGTGTGTGTGTGTGTGTGTGTGTGTGTGTGTATGTGTGTGTGTGTGTGTGTGTGTGGTCGGTATGTGTGTGTGTGTGTGGGGGGAGGGGGGTAGATGTGTGTGGGTGTATCCAAGATAAATTCTCTCTCTCTCTCTCTCTCTCTCTCTCTCTCTCTCTCTCTCTCTCTCTCTCTCTCTCTCTCTCTCTCTCTTTCTCTCTGATTTTGATTTTACATACATTTATCATCAAGACTAAATATTCTAGTGCATGAGTGGTTCAATTCACGCAACATCGATGTTCACCTTCTACGGAACTAGAACGGTCTTAGTTCAATTAGGGCATATCAGCCTCCGCACTCTAACCCCCACCGCCACCCGCATCCTCTCTCAAACACCGCCCCCCGTCCCCGCTATAGAAGACTGTCCTCATTCGCATGAAAGTGTGGGGATGCTTTTTACGGCTGATCAGCCAAGCGGAAATTCTTGCCGAAACGGCACGCAGCGCTTTTCAGTGGGCAGCGGAGCGTATCCCCCATGCCCAAGGCGGATAGGTGTGACTGCTTTAATCGAATATCCAGTCCTCTGTTTTCGCTTTGTGCACGTATTTCAGCTCTGTCTGTTGCCAGTGACGTTTAGTGTGTGCACTATTTTTGCGTTGCGCTTCTTTTGTATAGATCTTTTAGCTGTTGATTCTTTTTACATTTAGTCAAGTTTTGACTAAATGTTTTAACATAGAGGGGGAATCGAAACGAGGGTCGTGGTGTATGTGTGTATGTGTGTGTGTGCGTGCGTGTAGAGCGATTCAGACCAAACTACTGGACCGATCTTTATGAAATTTGACATGAGAGTTCCTGGGTATGATATCCTCAGGCGTTTTTTTCATTTTTTTGATAAATGTCTTTGATGACGTCATATCCGGCTTTTTGTGAAAGTTGAGGCGGCACTGTCACGCTCTCATTTTTCAACCAAATTGGTTGAAATTTTGGTCAAGTAATCTCCGACGAAGCCCGGACTTCGGTATTGCATTTCAGCTTGGTGGCTTAAAAATTAATTAATGACTTTGGTCATTAAAAAACTGAAAATTGTAAAAAAAAAATGTTTTATAAAACGATCCAAATTTACGTTCATCTTATTCCCCATCATTTTCTGATTCCAAAAACATATAAATATGTTATATTTGGATTAAAAACAAGCTCTGAAAATTAAAAATATAAAAATTATGATCAAAATTAAATTTTCGAAATCAATTTAAAAACACTTTCATCTTATTCCTTGTCGGTTCCTGATTCCAAAAACATATAGATATGATATGTTTGGATTGAAAACACGCTCAGAAAGTTAAAACGAAGAGAGGTACAGAAAAGCGTGCTATCCTTCTCAGCGCAACTACTACCCCGCTCTTCTTGTCAATTTCACTGCCTTTGCCATGAGCGGTGGACTGACGATGCTACGAGTATACGGTCTTGCTGCGTTGCATTGCGTTCAGTTTCATTCTGTGAGTTCGACAGCTACTTGACTAAATGTTGTATTTTCGCCTTACGCGACTTGTTTTTTTCTCTGTTATGTTATGCTTCGTCATGTAAATGTTTGCAAGCAATTTTTTTGTCAATCATATGCACGTAAGGATGTAACCGCGCGCACACACACGGTGACACACACACACTAATACACACACACACATACACACACACGCACACACACACACACACACACACACACACACACACAAATAAGGGAGAGAGGGGAAGAGAGAGAGAGAGAGAGAGAGAGAGAGAGAGAGAGAGAGAGAGAGAGAGAGAGAGAGAGAGAGAACAGACCTAAAAAAGATAATTATATTTGCTTCAAACAATGCTAGCTTCAGGCTGAAGCAGCTAACGAAGTTTCCCCCCTCATAAAAAACAACCACCCAACAACTGTTTTAACGATTCTATGCTAGTACGCGCTGTCTCTCTGCATGATGACGCAAAGTCTGCAGTAAAGTCACCGCAAACCGCAGTTCCCTCATCCCATCAGCTCTCAGCTGCACATTTCTGCGGGACGTAGCATCCCCGTTACTTCACATTAGTGTCCGCGCAGTTGGGTGAATAATCATTACTTCGCTGGAGAAATAATCATTACGTTCCTTGCTCGGGCGCAGTTGTTCAACTCATTATTGAACTTTTCGGCGTGTTTACGTTCGGATTGGAGTCACTTTGGTGAGACTTTGGGGATAAGGGGGCATTTCTTTTCTTTGTTTTCTTCTGTGGCTGGCTGTTTGATAGTGTGACAGCAGGTTTTATTTGCTAGTAGGTCGGTTTTATTTGGGTGTTGTTTTCTCATCAGCATTTTGGTGGTGATATTCCGGTCAGTTCTATTTTTACGGGAATACTAATGGACTTTATTGACGTGTCGGAGCACCATTCGTTGCCTTACTTTGCGACAGTCAATGCCGGCGATTGTTATATTATAGTTGTAGCACCAGTCGTTGCCTTACTTTGCGACAGTCAATGCCGGCGATTGTTATATTATAGTTGTAGCACCAGTCGTTGCCTTACTTTGCGACAGTCAATGCCGGCGATTGTTATATTATAGTTGTAGCACCAGTCGTTGCCTTACTTTGCGACAGTCAATGCCGGCGATTGTTATATTATAGTTGTAGCAGCAGGAGTGGTAGAAGTGAAAGAGAGAAAAAAAAGAAAGAATAGAAGGCTTTCTGCTTTTTACTTCAGATCATGTGGTTTTTACGTAAGCGTCCTTTACATTCAGCTGGCTCACTCTTTATTACTAAAATAAAGCGGTTCTGAAGTCGGATAAAATGCTACTTAGAAAGTGAAATTATGCGAGAAAGACAGAAGCTAAATGGATCGGTGACAGTGCGGTTTATTCTAACTTGACAGTTGTGCGCACTGGGTCGACTGGACTGCTCACACAGGCAGGCTCAATAAGGATTTCATTCCAGCGAGGGTGTTTGGCAGACAGACAGACAGACAGACAGACAGACAGACACACAGGCAGGCCCAATAAGGATTTCATTCCAGCGAGGGTGTTTGGCAGACAGACAGACAGACAGACAGACACACAGGCAGGCTCAATAAGGATTTCATTCCAGCGAGGGTGTTTGGCAGACAGACAGACAGACAGACAGACAGACAGACACACAGGCAGGCCCAATAAGGATTTCATTCCAGCGAGGGTGTTTGGCAGTAAAGTGTTAGCTTCAAATGAACCGATTACAGATGGGTTTCTCCAAATGTCAAATTTAACGACAGCGGGCTTTTTGCTGCAGGAAGCCTGCGAGACAGCCATTCAGGATAACCGCTCTATCTCCCTGGTTGTCTAAGTGGACACACACACACACGGACACACACACACACGGACACACACACACACAACCACACACACACACACACTCTCTCTCTCTCGCTCTCTCTCTCTTTGTCTCTCTCTTTTTTTTCTCTCTCTCTCTCTCTCTGTTTTTAAAATTACCATCCACCGAAGAAGCATCATTGAAAGCCATCTCCCTAACCCCCTCCCTTCTCTTGCCCTACCCTTCCCTTGCCCTACCCTTCCCTTGCCCTACCCTTCCCTTGCCCTACCCTTCCCTTGCCCTACCCTTCCCTTGCCCTACCCTTCCCTTGCCCTACCCTTCCCTTGCCCTACCCTTCCCTTGCCCTACCCTTCCCTTGCCCTACCCTTCTCTTGCCCTACCCTTCTCTTGCCCTACCCTTCCCTTGCCCTACCCTTCCCTTGCCCTACCCTTCCCTTGCCCTACCCTTCTCTTGCCCTACCCTTCCCTTGCCCTACCCTTCCCTTGCCCTACCCTTCCCTTGCCCTACCCTTCTCTTGCCCTACCCTTCCCTTGCCCTACCCTTCTCTTGCCCTACCCTTCCCTTGCCCTACCCTTCCCTTGCCCTACCCCTACCCTTCTCTTGCCCTACCCTTCCCTTGCCCTACCCTTCTCTTGCCCTACTCTTCCCTTGCCCTACCCTTCCCTTGCCCTACCCTTCCCTTGCCCTACCCTTCCCTTGCCCTACCCTTCTCTTGCCCTACCCTTCCCTTGCCCTACCCTTCTCTTGCCCTACCCTTCCCTTGCCCTACCCTTCCCTTGCCCTACCCTTCTCTTGCCCTACCCTTCCCTTGCCCTACCCTTCCCTTGCCCTACCCTTCTCTTGCCCTACCCTTCTCTTGCCCTACCCTTCTCTTGCCCTACCCCTACCCTTCCCTTGCCCTACCCTTCTCTTGCCCTACCCTTCCCTTGCCCTACCCTTCCCTTGCCCTACCCTTCCCTTGCCCTACCCTTCCCTTGCCCTACCCTTCCCTTGCCCTACCCTTCCCTTGCCCTACCCCTACCCTTCCCTTGCCCTACCCTTCTCTTGCCCTACCCTTCTCTTGCCCTACCCTTCCCTTGCCCTACCCCTACCCTTCCCTTGCCCTACCCTTCCCTTGCCCTACCCTTCTCTTGCCCTACCCTTCTCTTGCCCTACCCTTCTCTTGCCCTACCCTTCCCTTGCCCTACCCTTCCCTTGCCCTACCCTTCCCTTGCCCTACCCTTCTCTTGCCCTACCCTTCCCTTGCCCTACCCTTCCCTTGCCCTACCCTTCCCTTGCCCTACCCTTCTCTTGCCCTACCCTTCTCTTGCCCTACCCTTCTCTTGCCCTACCCTTCTCTTGCCCTACCCTTCTCTTGCCCTACCCTTCTCTTGCCCTACCCTTCCCTTGCCCTACCCTTCCCTTGCCCTACCCTTCCCTTGCCCTACCCTTCCCTACCCCTACCCTTCTCTTGCCCTACCCTTCTCTTGCCCTACCCTTCCCTTGCCCTACCCTTCCCTTGCCCTACCCTTCCCTTGCCCTACCCTTCCCTTGCCCTACCCTTCCCTACCCCTACCCTTCCCTTGCCCTACCCTTCCCTTGCCCTACCCTTCCCTTGCCCTACCCTTCCCTTGCCCTACCCTTCCCTTGCCCTACCCTTCTCTTGCCCTACCCTTCCCTTGCCCTACCCTTCCCTTGCCCTACCCTTCCCTTGCCCTACCCTTCCCTTGCCCTACCCTTCCCTTGCCCTACCCTTCCCTTGCCCTACCCTTCCCTTGCCCTACCCTTCCCTTGCCCTACCCTTCCCTTGCCCTACCCTTCCCTTGCCCTACCCTTCCCTTGCCCTACCCTTCCCTTGCCCTACCCCTACCCTTCCCTTGCCCTACCCTTCTCTTGCCCTACCCTTCTCTTGCCCTACCCTTCCCTTGCCCTACCCTTCCCTTGCCCTACCCCTACCCTTCCCTTGCCCTACCCTTCTCTTGCCCTACCCTTCTCTTGCCCTACCCTTCCCTTGCCCTACCCTTCTCTTGCCCTACCCTTCCCTTGCCCTACCCTTCCCTTGCCCTACCCTTCCCTTGCCCTACCCTTCCCTTGCCCTACCCTTCCCTTGCCCTACCCTTCCCTTGCCCTACCCTTCCCTTGCCCTACCCTTCCCTTGCCCTACCCTTCTCTTGCCCTACCCTTCCCTTGCCCTACCCTTCCCTTGCCCTACCCTTCCCTTGCCCTACCCTTCCCTTGCCCTACCCTTCCCTTGCCCTACCCTTCCCTTGCCCTACCCTTCCCTTGCCCTACCCCTACCCTTCCCTTGCCCTACCCCTACCCTTCTCTTGCCCTACCCTTCTCTTGCCCTACCCTTCCCTTGCCCTACCCTTCCCTTGCCCTACCCCTACCCTTCCCTTGCCCTACCCTTCCCTTGCCCTACCCTTCCCTTGCCCTACCCTTCTCTTGCCCTACCCTTCTCTTGCCCTACCCTTCTCTTGCCCTACCCTTCCCTTGCCCTACCCTTCCCTTGCCCTACCCTTCTCTTGCCCTACCCTTCTCTTGCCCTACCCTTCTCTTGCCCTACCCTTCTCTTGCCCTACCCTTCCCTTGCCCTACCCTTCTCTTGCCCTACCCTTCTCTTGCCCTACCCTTCCCTTGCCCTACCCTTCCCTTGCCCTACCCTTCCCTTGCCCTACCCTTCCCTTGCCCTACCCCTACCCTTCCCTTGCCCTACCCTTCTCTTGCCCTACCCTTCCCTTGCCCTACCCTTCCCTTGCCCTACCCTTCTCTTGCCCTACCCTTCCCTTGCCCTACCCTTCTCTTGCCCTACCCTTCCCTTGCCCTACCCTTCCCTTGCCCTACCCTTCCCTTGCCCTACCCCTACCCTTCCCTTGCCCTACCCTTCTCTTGCCCTACCCTTCTCTTGCCCTACCCTTCTCTTGCCCTACCCTTCTCTTGCCCTACCCTTCTCTTGCCCTACCCTTCCCTTGCCCTACCCTTCTCTTGCCCTACCCTTCTCTTGCCCTACCCTTCTCTTGCCCTACCCTTCTCTTGCCCTACCCTTCCCTTGCCCTACCCTTCCCTTGCCCTACCCTTCTCTTGCCCTACCCTTCCCTTGCCCTACCCTTCTCTTGCCCTACCCTTCCCTTGCCCTACCCTTCCCTTGCCCTACCCTTCCCTTGCCCTACCCCTACCCTTCCCTTGCCCTACCCTTCTCTTGCCCTACCCTTCTCTTGCCCTACCCTTCTCTTGCCCTACCCTTCCCTTGCCCTACCCTTCCCTTGCCCTACCCTTCTCTTGCCCTACCCTTCTCTTGCCCTACCCTTCTCTTGCCCTACCCTTCTCTTGCCCTACCCTTCTCTTGCCCTACCCTTCCCTTGCCCTACCCTTCTCTTGCCCTACCCTTCCCTTGCCCTACCCTTCCCTTGCCCTACCCTTCTCTTGCCCTACCCCTACCCTTCCCTTGCCCTACCCTTCCCTTGCCCTACCCTTCCCTTGCCCTACCCTTCCCTTGCCCTACCCTTCCCTTGCCCTACCCTTCCCTTGCCCTACCCTTCCCTTGCCCTACCCTTCCCTTGCCCTACCCTTCTCTTGCCCTACCCTTCCCTTGCCCTACCCTTCCCTTGCCCTACCCTTCCCTTGCCCTACCCTTCTCTTGCCCTACCCTTCCCTTGCCCTACCCTTCCCTTGCCCTACCCTTCCCTTGCCCTACCCTTCCCTTGCCCTACCCTTCCCTTGCCCTACCCTTCTCTTGCCCTACCCTTCCCTTGCCCTACCCTTCTCTTGCCCTACCCTTCTCTTGCCCTACCCTTCCCTTGCCCTACCCTTCCCTTGCCCTACCCCTACCCTTCCCTTGCCCTACCCTTCTCTTGCCCTACCCTTCTCTTGCCCTACCCTTCCCTTGCCCTACCCTTCCCTTGCCCTACCCTTCCCTTGCCCTACCCTTCCCTTGCCCTACCCTTCTCTTGCCCTACCCTTCCCTTGCCCTACCCTTCTCTTGCCCTACCCTTCCCTTGCCCTACCCTTCCCTTGCCCTACCCTTCTCTTGCCCTACCCTTCTCTTGCCCTACCCTTCCCTTGCCCTACCCTTCCCTTGCCCTACCCTTCTCTTGCCCTACCCTTCCCTTGCCCTACCCTTCCCTTGCCCTACCCTTCCCTTGCCCTACCCCTACCCTTCCCTTGCCCTACCCTTTTCTTGCCCTACCCTTCCCTTGCCCTACCCTTCCCTTGCCCTACCCTTCCCTTGCCCTACCCTTCCCTTGCCCTACCCTTCTCTTGCCCTACCCTTCCCTTGCCCTACCCTTCTCTTGCCCTACCCTTCCCTTGCCCTACCCTTCCCTTGCCCTACCCTTCCCTTGCCCTACCCTTCCCTTGCCCTACCCTTCCCTTGCCCTACCCTTCCCTTGCCCTACCCTTCCCTTGCCCTACCCTTCTCTTGCCCTACCCTTCCCTTGCCCTACCCTTCCCTTGCCCTACCCTTCCCTTGCCCTACCCTTCTCTTGCCCTACCCTTCCCTTGCCCTACCCTTCCCTTGCCCTACCCTTCCCTTGCCCTACCCTTCCCTTGCCCTACCCTTCCCTTGCCCTACCCTTCCCTTGCCCTACCCTTCCCTTGCCCTACCCTTCCCTTGCCCTACCCTTCCCTTGCCCTACCCCTACCCTTCCCTTGCCCTACCCTTCTCTTGCCCTACCCTTCTCTTGCCCTACCCTTCCCTTGCCCTACCCTTCCCTTGCCCTACCCCTACCCTTCCCTTGCCCTACCCTTCCCTTGCCCTACCCTTCTCTTGCCCTACCCTTCCCTTGCCCTACCCTTCTCTTGCCCTACCCTTCTCTTGCCCTACCCTTCTCTTGCCCTACCCTTCCCTACCCCTACCCTTCCCTTGCCCTACCCTTCCCTTGCCCTACCCTTCTCTTGCCCTACCCTTCCCTTGCCCTACCCTTCCCTTGCCCTACCCTTCCCTTGCCCTACCCTTCCCTTGCCCTACCCTTCCCTTGCCCTACCCTTCCCTTGCCCTACCCTTCCCTTGCCCTACCCTTTTCTTGCCCTACCCTTCCCTTGCCCTACCCTTCCCTTGCCCTACCCTTCCCTTGCCCTACCCTTCCCTTGCCCTACCCTTCTCTTGCCCTACCCTTCCCTTGCCCTACCCTTCTCTTGCCCTACCCTTCCCTTGCCCTACCCTTCCCTTGCCCTACCCTTCTCTTGCCCTACCCTTCTCTTGCCCTACCCTTCCCTTGCCCTACCCTTCCCTTGCCCTACCCTTCTCTTGCCCTACCCTTCCCTTGCCCTACCCTTCCCTTGCCCTACCCTTCCCTTGCCCTACCCCTACCCTTCCCTTGCCCTACCCTTCCCTTGCCCTACCCTTCTCTTGCCCTACCCTTCCCTTGCCCTACCCTTCTCTTGCCCTACCCTTCTCTTGCCCTACCCTTCCCTACCCCTACCCTTCCCTTGCCCTACCCTTCCCTTGCCCTACCCTTCTCTTGCCCTACCCTTCCCTTGCCCTACCCTTCCCTTGCCCTACCCTTCCCTTGCCCTACCCTTCCCTTGCCCTACCCTTCCCTTGCCCTACCCTTCCCTTGCCCTACCCTTTTCTTGCCCTACCCTTCCCTTGCCCTACCCTTCCCTTGCCCTACCCTTCCCTTGCCCTACCCTTCCCTTGCCCTACCCTTCTCTTGCCCTACCCTTCCCTTGCCCTACCCTTCTCTTGCCCTACCCTTCCCTTGCCCTACCCTTCCCTTGCCCTACCCTTCTCTTGCCCTACCCTTCTCTTGCCCTACCCTTCCCTTGCCCTACCCTTCCCTTGCCCTACCCTTCTCTTGCCCTACCCTTCCCTTGCCCTACCCTTCCCTTGCCCTACCCTTCCCTTGCCCTACCCCTACCCTTCCCTTGCCCTACCCTTTTCTTGCCCTACCCTTCCCTTGCCCTACCCTTCCCTTGCCCTACCCTTCCCTTGCCCTACCCTTCTCTTGCCCTACCCTTCCCTTGCCCTACCCTTCTCTTGCCCTACCCTTCCCTTGCCCTACCCTTCCCTTGCCCTACCCTTCCCTTGCCCTACCCTTCCCTTGCCCTACCCTTCCCTTGCCCTACCCTTCCCTTGCCCTACCCTTCTCTTGCCCTACCCTTCCCTTGCCCTACCCTTCCCTTGCCCTACCCTTCTCTTGCCCTACCCTTCCCTTGCCCTACCCTTCCCTTGCCCTACCCTTCCCTTGCCCTACCCTTCCCTTGCCCTACCCTTCCCTTGCCCTACCCTTCCCTTGCCCTACCCTTCCCTTGCCCTACCCTTCCCTTGCCCTACCCTTCCCTTGCCCTACCCCTACCCTTCCCTTGCCCTACCCTTCCCTTGCCCTACCCTTCTCTTGCCCTACCCTTCCCTTGCCCTACCCTTCCCTTGCCCTACCCCTACCCTTCCCTTGCCCTACCCTTCTCTTGCCCTACCCTTCTCTTGCCCTACCCTTCCCTTGCCCTACCCTTCTCTTGCCCTACCCTTCCCTTGCCCTACCCTTCCCTTGCCCTACCCTTCCCTTGCCCTACCCTTCCCTTGCCCTACCCCTACCCTTCCCTTGCCCTACCCTTCTCTTGCCCTACCCTTCTCTTGCCCTACCCTTCTCTTGCCCTACCCTTCCCTTGCCCTACCCTTCCCTTGCCCTACCCTTCTCTTGCCCTACCCTTCCCTTGCCCTACCCTTCCCTTGCCCTACCCTTCTCTTGCCCTACCCTTCCCTTGCCCTACCCTTCCCTTGCCCTACCCTTCCCTTGCCCTACCCCTACCCTTCCCTTGCCCTACCCTTCTCTTGCCCTACCCTTCTCTTGCCCTACCCTTCTCTTGCCCTACCCTTCTCTTGCCCTACCCTTCTCTTGCCCTACCCTTCTCTTGCCCTACCCTACCCTTGCCCTACCCTTCCCTTGCCCTACCCTTGCCCTACCCTTCTCTTGCCCTACCCTTCCCTTGCCCTACCCTTCCCTTGCCCTACCCTTCCCTTGCCCTACCCTTCCCTTGCCCTACCCCTACCCTTCCCTTGCCCTACCCTTCTCTTGCCCTACCCTTCTCTTGCCCTACCCTTCTCTTGCCCTACCCTTCCCTTGCCCTACCCTTCTCTTGCCCTACCCTTCCCTTGCCCTACCCTTCCCTTGCCCTACCCTTCCCTTGCCCTACCCTTCTCTTGCCCTACCCTTCCCTTGCCCTACCCTTCTCTTGCCCTACCCTTCCCTTGCCCTACCCTTCCCTTGCCCTACCCTTCTCTTGCCCTACCCTTCCCTTGCCCTACCCCTACCCTTGCCCTACCCTTCCCTTGCCCTACCCCTACCCTTCCCTTGCCCTACCCTTCTCTTGCCCTACCCTTCCCTTGCCCTACCCTTCCCTTGCCCTACCCTTCCCTTGCCCTACCCTTCCCTTGCCCTACCCTTCCCTTGCCCTACCCTTCTCTTTTCCATCTTGCCTCCAACCCATTATTTGCAGTACAGTGATGAAGTTGATCGACTCCCCACAAACATCCACATTATTTTTCATCCTCTGTTTCGGACAGCAATACGGGCTCCATCGCTGTTTATTTCAACTTCATTTTGCGGGCTATCACGAAGCAGCCGGGTAGCCCACAGCGATACTCCGCAGTACAGGAAGGTCTTGTGAAGTGTTCTTCCGCAGCCTTATCAGCTGGGCCCCCTCCGGAGGCAGGCAATAAGGAACTCCTTCCATCCCCCGACCCCCCCCGCCTCCCCCTAATGACGGGGTGTGGGGCATTGCAGGCTTTTTATGTGTCCTGTCTCTGGCAATTTGTTCTCAACTGATTTGACGCCGCTCTCGCTCATAGCTGAGCATTGTAGATTGTTTTGCTCTCTTTTTCGTTGTTGAGTGCTAGAAAACGATAGAACAAAAACAGCATGGACCTTGAGATTTTTTAAGAAAACAAAAAAAGAAATGTATGTTGCATATTTTTACGAGTGGAAGAAATCGCTTGAGGATGCGAATAAGTTGTTGTTGTGCACCATATTGTTTTCCCACGCAGTCTGCCAACGTTCGCACAGGGTTATGTTCCAATTTTGCTCGAGCAAACATACTTGTGTTTTATAATCTGTCTTTGTTTTTGTTTTAGTGCGAGTAATAAATCGGTGTTTTGACGATACGCAAACGCGATTGGACACGTGGATTTAAGAATTTTTCCCGTGATTTATATATAAACAAGACTGCTGCGTAAGCTTAGCCATTTTTGAAGAACACGTTTGTGGAAGGTAAACATCCTCGTATTTCCCTGGGGAAGGGTAGAAGAATGTGCTAGTGTTGCTTTTGGCAGACTACGAAGAAATAGTCTCAAACAGAGAGTGAAGTTTTAAATTCCATTGCCTCAGCTTTGAAGGCGAACGGCAGAGGTACTATGATCTGCACGTGTGACGATCCCCCCCCCCCCCCCTCTCTCCCTTCTTTGTTTCTGTCCGTCTGTTTGTATGTGTTTTTCTGTCTGTCTGTGTATCTGTCTGTCTCTCTGTCTCTGTCTCTGTCTCTGTCTCTCTCTGTCTCTCTCTCTCTCTCTCTCTCTCTCTCTCTCTCTCTCTCTCTCTCTCTCTCTCTCTCTCTTGCAGGCGCTGCAATAGCAGAGGTCCGTTAGCCGATGCCAGAGCGGGGCAGGTAGACGAAGTGTTTACCTGCAGTCCCACCTGACGCAGCCTCTCTGCCCCTGTTGCCACGTGCACGCCACTGATTGGCCGTGACAGGCAATAGGGGCAGGTGATAGCCAGAATGCACTAACGGTCCTTTTTCCCCCCATCGGGTGAATAACGGGAGGGGGGAGGTGGAGTGTGAAGTGGGGATGGACGTTTTTGGAGGAGTTCAGTTCATCTACAGCGGCAGTAGTCGTTTCCGGAGGCTTTTGTTTGTGTTTTAGATGTTCAAGTCCACGTGCTGTTGGGAGTAACCCTTTTAGCACTTTTTGTTTTGATACAGACACGCACATGATTGCACGTGCTGCACGCACATCATCACAGACAAGGTTTATCACACACACACACACACACACACACACACACACACACACACACTGCGACACACACACCTACTCTCAAACTAGACACCCAACCCTAGCGCATAAGAGAGAGAGGGTGAGAGAGAGGGGGAGAGAGAGAGAGAGAGAGAGAGAGACAGACAGACAGACAGACAGACAGACAGACAGAGACAGAGAGAGAGAGAGAGAGAGAGAGAGAGAGAGAGAGAGAGAGAGAGAGAGAGAGAGAGAGAGAGAGAGAGAGAGAGAGAGAGAGTCTTTGAGAAATGCAGCAGAAGAGAGACGCTTCATTCGGGCAAGCAATTTCTTGCGGAGAAGGGTGACGTCAAAATGCGAGCCAAGTCCTATCTGCAATGCAAATTGAAGCCCTCGCCTTTGTTCGGCTTTCATTACTCTTATTCCCAGTCAGCATCACAAGCACTAACATCAGCACAAAGACGCAGCGTTGCTACCCTCCCAGACTACCTGCTGTGGCCGAGAGAAATCGAGGGGCAAACTTGCAGTTTGCTTCTCCCTGTGTTATTGCTGTGTTCTGCTGCGGTGTTAATCTTGGAGCTGCAGCTGTGGACCGAATTAAACTGAGCTATTCCACTTTAGAACACACTTTGTGTAACCAATTGTGAACACTGTGTGGTACAGTACACAGCCCTTCTAGTAGCTCGACATATAAAGCTGAAAAAATCTCCAGGAATAGACGGTATTACAAATGAAATGATCAAAACAAGTCTCCCTGTATTGAGGCCTATCATACAACAGCTCTTCAACCAGTTAATACAATATGGAACATATCCCGAACAATGGAAGAAAGGAGTGAATGTGCCCATATTCAAAAACGGAGACCCACACAACACTAGTAACTACAGAGGCGTCACTCCTAACAACACAATGGCAAACTTTTTCTGCCAGGTCATTAACAATAGAATAACAAACTTCCTCGAGAACAACAGCCTGCTAGCTAAAGAGCAAGCCGGCTTCAGAAAATCGTCTCGAACGCAAGACCAAGTGTTCATCCTAAAAAAGCTAGTCAATGATACCCTCAGAACTACAAATGGCAGACTGTACGGCTGTTTCATTGACTTCGCTAAGGCATTCGACAGTATCTGGCACACAGGATTACTATATAAGATGCATGAGATAGGGATAGGAGGCAAACTACTGCAAGTTGTGCAAGAAATGTATAATAATGCAACCGTATGCTCAAAGACAGAAGTCGGCCTATCGCGGGAAATCACAGTAAAAAAAGGTGTTCTCCAAGGTAATACCCTAAGCCCAACACTGTTTAATATTTGTATTAATGACATAGTTGATAGTTTAAAAGACTGTGACTCCCCAACTGTGGATGAGGCTGGACTCGTTCCGGTGCCATGCCTAAGGTATGCTGACGACATTGTTATTCTCTCAACTACAAAGAAAGGATTACAGGACAAACTCAACAGCCTCCATGAATACTGCAATAAATGGGGATTACAAATTAATCGCGAAAAAACACAGGTGATAGTTTTCTCCAAGCACGAACCCATACTCCCCCTCTTCTTCAAAATTGGCGATGCCATAATCAATACTACAGACAACTATAAATATCTCGGCATCATATTCAATAAACGCGGAGACATGAAAATGGCACAGAACCATCTCGCCCGGCAAGGTAGCAAAGCTCTGCACTCGCTCAAACGAACAGTACGAACAAAGAACATAAGTGTCCCAGTAATGGCGAAACTCTTTGATACACTAGTTGCACCTATTCTGACCTTTGGCTCTGAAATTTGGCTCCCTTACTGCAAAGATATAAACCTAAAGGACACGCAGAACCTTGAGAAATAATCTCCTTGAAAAATGTATAACGACTGTCCTTCCGCATGAAAACGTACACATGAAATTCTGCAAGCAACTTTTAGGAGTGCACAGAAAATCAATGAATTTCCCAGTACTGGCTGAATTGGGCAGATTTCCGATCAGCACAAACATATTGGGACAGATCATATTCTTCTTCTTCTTCGTCGTTCGCTGGACAGATCATATCATTTTGGTTACACATCATGGAATCTGACCAACATGGGCTTCTTAGGCAAACTTACTCAAGCCTTCTCTCACAAGAACATAAAGAGGAAAATAAATGGCTCTTATTTGTACGCGAGTTCCTGACTTCCTCAGGCTTCAAACACGTGTGGCAAAACCAAAGCACAATACACCCGGCAAGACTGAAACACGCGCTAACAAAACATGTAGAAACTCAATTTGTCAGGCTCTGGAGGACAAAAAAAGAAGGAAACTCATCCAAACTACAGTTTTACAAGGGAGTGTCACACGACTACTCTCTACAACCCTATCTTTTGCTAACACAAGAACACAGACAGGCTATGAGCAAACTACGTATAAGTGCCCATGACTTAGAAATCGAAAAGGGCAGATACACTGGAACACTAAGGGAGGAAAGACTATGCAGAAACTGTGGAGTGGTGGAGGATGAACTTTACTTCCTTGATTCGTGTACAATGTATGCTCATCTCAGGCAACAGTTATTACCGAATACTTCCACCGGCAGTGATGAAATAAGAGTCAGTTCTTTGTTTACTGACAGCGACATCCAAAGGCAATTGGCAAAATATGTGTACGATTGTTTTCAACTACGCAGATGCAATGCGTCTTCCGACTGTCCTCAATAACTTATGCTCATCTTCAGGTCCTCTTTGTTCACCCTGTTCCACTTGGTTTTGTATTACATGTATGTTATGTTATATTGCTTTTTTTCCTGTACTTATGTATCTTGTATGTGTCAATAGGCTCTGTGCTTTAATGACAATAAATTCTGATTCTGATTCTGATTCTGAAATTCATGGTAAACACTATAGTGTTCAAATTGTCTGAGAACCATGGACTATGGTCTGCGAAACGCCGCGTCGCAGATAATGCGGACTGAAGGACCAAAGACAATCAGGTTTTGGTTGATGTCATGGGGGATTCGAGAAGGTTTGCAATTGTTGTGGTAGTACGGATGGTACAAATTGGTATAGAGAAGACTTGGTAACCTTGGAAACTGTTGGTACCGACGCAAGAGGGCGACTTCTGAGACTTGTTTCGGATACTGGTCGTGAACACACAATGTGTGTGGATATGATATTCTGTGGACGCTGGAATCTGCATTCAAGAACATGCACATAGACACGGCTTACCATAGTAGACATGTAAAGAATATTAAAGATGCTCAAAATATCAGAGATTCCTCTCAAAGTCTTGAAGCGGATTTGTTAACACTGAGCTGGTAAAACTACCATGGCGTTCAAAGCTTAGTTGAGATGTTCTGCAATTTGCAATCAGTAGGTTTGGCAGGTCATGACTAGCCTTACTGTAAGCGAAGCATCATGAGGTTAGGCTGGCCAGCGAAGGTCAGAGACAATCAGCTGGGTACAGGCGTTGGGTCGGGGGGAGGGATGTAAAGACTGTCACAGCCTGACACTATCGCCATGACATCTCGCAGATCGATGGAACGGGAGCCGGAGGTTGAGGGGGGGGGAGTGGCAGAGAGGCCGGCAATCGTGGCCTGTCGTGGGCTGTTATTTGAAGGAAATTGGATTTTCTTCCGACAACGATCGTGTACCCCCCACCCCTTTCTCCTGACACCCCCCCCCCCCCACACACACACACACACCCTTTCTCACCCATCCTTTCTCCATTGTCATGAGATTATCCATGCGGAATGCAACCCAGCGTAACGCACGACAACTGGGATGTTTGCAATGGCCTCAAGGAGCTTGGAAAATGCATTGAAAGAATTCAACCCTTGAGGAAAATCTGTTGGGTTTTGGATGAAGGGGGTGAGGCGAAGCAGGGGGTTGAATTGCTGGTCTTTTTGATGCTGAATTGTGTTCCGGGCAGACCGTCTTGCTGCTGAATCTGGGCCAGACTTGCCAGACCCAGCCAGACTGAGCCAGACAGCCAGACTCGCCAGACACCGGCACACTGGGGAAGAGAGCTCTGGGCTGTGGAGGGCGAAAGGAACTGATGAAGCAGCTTGGATCGTGGCAATAAAAAGTGGCCCTGGATGGGGGGTTGTGTTTGATGCCAAATTGCGTTTCGTGGTTTAATCAGAGACGAGCCTTGAAGGCACGGAACGCTTTTGTCGAGTGTTGTATGTGTTGGTCCCAGTAATAACAGCTGGGTGTTGAGAGAGAGAGAGAGAGAGAGAGAGAGAGAGAGAGAGAGAGAGAGAGAGAGAGAGAGAGAGAGAGAGAGAGAGAGAGAGAGAGAGAGAGAGTTATTTCGCTCAGAGGCACCTCCACAAGGAACACCCTGAAACCCCCACACTCACCTCAAGATTGTGCAAACCTTCTCTCCAGTTCCTCACGTTCCACCCCCCCGTGCGTGATGGCTTGTGAAAGCTACGAGGGGAATTGGCGAGAGACACGACTATGGCAGTCAGCTGGGTGGCATGACAGGACAAGGCAGGCCGTGATTTGAAGCTCTGCTTTGATCTCCGTCTTAATAATGCATGGCGTGCTGCAAAGAGCAGTGTCTGCGTCATAGCGCCGCGTCAGCTTCCGTACCCACTGCGCCTGCGCGGGGGACCCCCTGGAGCCCTCGCGGATCCAATCGACAATGACAGGGGGCACCACTCCCCTATCGGTCTCAATGTTTCGTCTGCAGAAATCGAAGCCTCAGCCCCGATCTCGTTTGATAGCACGAGCTTGCTTTTTTCTCCCCCTCTGTGCTCCGATTCTCTTGTGGCTTGGTGGTTCTTTTGAAGGTTAGGGTTGAGCTTCAGCCATCATGCGTGATGCACAAGCCAAGGCAGCTAACTTCTTTATCGTGTTGTCTTGAAAAGGTTACGGCCATCCCGTTCGATGAAGCTTGCTCCTTACGCACCCCTACCCTCCCCCCCCCCCACCCCCCTCTTTGCTCCTTACGCACCCCTACCCCCTCCCCCCCCCTCTTTGCTCCTTACGCACCCCTACCCTCCCCCCCCCCCCTCTTTGCTTCTTGAGCATGTAGCGATGTGGAAGAAACTCCCGCTATACCTACTTGCGTTTTTGTGGCAACATTGATGTCCGAAATAAACCAGAACTGCCCTATTTCTCAAGAAGCATCCTTCTACGCATTTACGCGGGTATTCTGTCTCCAGAAGACGCATTACTGCGCTGGTGACATTTCTCCAGCCCCCTTTATCGCATGTTTATTACTGTCACAGTTCAATGATAAGTTCGCTTGTCACATAAATATGGATGTTCTTGTTTGGTTGAGAGAGAGAGAGAGAGAGAGAGAGAGAGAGAGAGAGAGAGAGAGAGAGAGAGAGAGAGAGAGAGAGAGAGAGAGAGAGAGACATACAGTAACACACACAGACACAGACAGAGTCACCAGTGCATGATCACAAATCAGATCGGGAGGGAAAGAATTTAGTGGAAGGGCAAGCACTATCTCCCCTCGCCCGCCATTTTCCTACTTCTTCCGCTGGCATCCTCTTATTCTTCTTTGTGCATGGTTTGGCAGAGCTGGCGAATTGATTAGACGATCTCA
The DNA here is from genome assembly GCF_037325665.1 of Littorina saxatilis. Taxonomy (NCBI): domain Eukaryota; kingdom Metazoa; phylum Mollusca; class Gastropoda; order Littorinimorpha; family Littorinidae; genus Littorina; species Littorina saxatilis. The sequence goes on from NC_090253.1 coordinate 205,318, forward strand.
CTACAATGCTGGCAAGGGTTTGTGTCACAGAGTGTGAAGACAGTCTCTAGCAATGATGGTGGGAGAAAGAGGGAACAGCATTCTGCTGAGGCACTACATTCGGTCACACATTCAGTGACACTATGAAGCCCGTAGTGGCACTACATTCGGTCACACATTCCGTGACACTATGAAGCCCGTAGTGGCACTACATTCGGTCACACATTCCGTGACACTATGAAGCCTGTAGTGGCACTACATTCGGTCACACATTCCGTGACACTATGAAGCCCGTAGTGGCACTACATTCGGTCACACATTCCGTGACACTATGAAGCCCGTAGTGGCACTACATTCGGTCACACATTCAGTGACACTATGAAGCCCGTAGTGGCACTACATTCGGTCACACATTCCGTGACACTATGAAGCCTGTAGTGGCACTACATTCGGTCACACATTCCGTGACACTATGAAGCCTGTAGTGGCACTACATTCGGTCACACATTCCGTGACACTATGAAGCCTGTAGTGGCACTACATTCGGTCACACATTCCGTGACACTATGAAGCCTGTAGTGGCACTACATTCGGTCACACATTCCGTGACACTATGAAGCCTGTAGTGGCACTACATTCGGTCACACATTCCGTGACACTATGAAGCCTGTAGTGGCACTACATTCGGTCACACATTCCGTGACACTATGAAGCCTGTAGTGGCACTACATTCGGTCACACATTCCGTGACACTATGAAGCCTGTAGTGGCACTACATTCGGTCACACATTCCGTGACACTATGAAGCCCGTAGTGGCACTACATTCGGTCACACATTCCGTGACACTATGAAGCCCGTAGTGGCACTACATTCGGTCACACATTCAGTGACACTATGAAGCTCGTAGTGGCACTACATTCGGTCACACATTCAGTGACACTATGAAGCTCGTAGTGGCACTACATTCGGTCACACATTCAGTGACACTATGAAGCTCGTAGTGGCACTACATTCGGTCACACATTCAGTGACACTATGAAGCCCGTAGTGGCACTACATTCGGTCACACATTCAGTGACACTATGAAGCTCGTAGTGGCACTACATTCGGTCACACATTCCGTGACACTATGAAGCCTGTAGTGGCACTACATTCGGTCACACATTCAGTGACACTATGAAGCCCGTAGTGGCACTACATTCGGTCACACATTCCGTGACACTATGAAGCCTGTAGTGGCACTACATTCGGTCACACATTCCGTGACACTATGAAGCCTGTAGTGGCACTACATTCGGTCACACATTCCGTGACACTATGAAGCCTGTAGTGGCACTACATTCGGTCACACATTCCGTGACACTATGAAGCCTGTAGTGGCACTACATTCGGTCACACATTCAGTGACACTATGAAGCCCGTAGTGGCACTACATTCGGTCACACATTCCGTGACACTATGAAGCCTGTAGTGGCACTACATTCGGTCACACATTCCGTGACACTATGAAGCCCGTAGTGGCACTACATTCGGTCACACATTCAGTGACACTATGAAGCTCGTAGTGGCACTACATTCGGTCACACATTCCGTGACACTATGAAGCCTGTAGTGGCACTACATTCGGTCACACATTCCGTGACACTATGAAGCCCGTAGTGGCACTACATTCGGTCACACATTCCGTGACACTATGAAGCCTGTAGTGGCACTACATTCGGTCACACATTCCGTGACACTATGAAGCCCGTAGTGGCACTACATTCGGTCACACATTCAGTGACACTATGAAGCTCGTAGTGGCACTACATTCGGTCACACATTCAGTGACACTATGAAGCTCGTAGTGGCACTACATTCGGTCACACATTCAGTGACACTATGAAGCCCGTAGTGGCACTACATTCGGTCACACATTCCGTGACACTATGAAGCCCGTAGTGGCACTACATTCGGTCACACATTCCGTGACACTATGAAGCCCGTAGTGGCACTACATTCGGTCACACATTCCGTGACACTATGAAGCCCGTAGTGGCACTACATTCGGTCACACATTCCGTGACACTATGAAGCCCGTAGTGGCACTACATTCGGTCACACATTCCGTGACACTATGAAGCCTGTAGTGGCACTACATTCGGTCACACATTCCGTGACACTATGAAGCCCGTAGTGGCACTACATTCGGTCACACATTCCGTGACACTATGAAGCCCGTAGTGGCACTACATTCGGTCACACATTCAGTGACACTATGAAGCCCGTAGTGGATCAATTGGGAGGGGGGAGGGGGGCACAATTATAAGAGAACGGCAAACCTCCTTGAGACAGGACAATGTGTAGCTGGTTTGCCCCGTGTGCCCCCCCCCCCCCCCCCCCCCCCCCCCCCCACCTCAACGTCCATCCCGGTCAGGATATTGAATAGTCTTCTTCTGCCTTTCTTTCTTCCCTTTGTCTACCCGGTTTTTTTGGTTATTAAAAAAACAAAATGTCCGCGACCGCTGGAGCTTAGACAGTTTGAGCAGAGATTGTAGAGTCTTCCGTTTGAGACGAGGCTTGTCCCGGGGGTCAGTGTGGAGACGTTCGTCTTACAACAGGATGTGTCCGTCCTATATAAGAAACTTCAACACCAATCTTGCGTTCTAGTTTTTCTGCAATGTCAATGATCGTATTTGATTCAGGGTTTGCTTTGTTCAGGCGTCCCAGTGCTTGTCTCTTGGTTGAAAGGCCTGTCTCTCTTGATAGATAGCATTGGACAAAGAACCGAGAGTCAAAAGTTGAATTAGCCGAAGGAAAATTGTTTACAGACGATAGTATAAACCACGACAAACCCGTTAACAGTCAGTTCACCCACGGTGAAGGTCAACACAGACAATGAAGGCGTGATAGATACCTGGATAGGATACTGCTTTGATTTAAATGAATGGCATGCATTGTGCGTACGCAAGACATATTCTTATCATTCTAGTTACATGACTATAAAAGTACACCAAAATCATCCTTTGAGTACCGAAGAATTGAGATGTCTCCCACCAAGATAAAACCCATCAAACAACAAGTAACTGTTGACTTGGCTCTGTCTGTGTTTTCTGGGTCTGCTCTGAGTATAAGGCAGTGGCTGTTGTTTACATCAGTTGTCTGTGTTATGTGGGTCTGCTCTGAGTATAAGGCAGTGGCTGTTGTTTACATCAGTTGTCTGTGTTATGTGGGTCTGCTCTGAGTATAAGGCAGTGGCTGTTGTTTACATCAGTTGTCTGTGTTATGTGGGTCTGCTCTGAGTATAAGGCAGTGGCTGTTGTTTACATCAGTTGTCTGTGTTATGTGGGTCTGCTCTGAGTATAAGGCAGTGGCTGTTGTTTACATCAGTTGTCTGTGTTATGTGGGTCTGCTCTGAGTATAAGGCAGTGGCTGTTGTTTACATCAGTTGTCTGTGTTATGTGGGTCTGCTCTGAGTATAAGGCAGTGGCTGTTGTTTACATCAGTTGTCTGTGTTATGTGGGTCTGCTCTGAGTATAAGGCAGTGGCTGTTGTTTACATCAGTTGTCTGTGTTATGTGGGTCTGCTCTGAGTATAAGGCAGTGGCTGTTGTTTACATCAGTTGTCTGTGTTATGTGGGTCTGCTCTGAGTATAAGGCAGTGGCTGTTGTTTACATCAGTTGTCTGTGTTATGTGGGTCTGCTCTGAGTATAAGGCAGTGGCTGTTGTTTACATCAGTTGTCTGTGTTATGTGGGTCTGCTCTGAGTATAAGGCAGTGGCTGTTGTTTACATCAGTTGTCTGTGTTATGTGGGTCTGCTCTGAGTATAAGGCAGTGGCTGTTGTTTACATCAGTTGTCTGTGTTATCTGGGTCTGCTCTGAGTATAAGGCAGTGGCTGTTGTTTACATCAGTTGTCTGTGTTATCTGGGTCTGCTCTGAGTATAAGGCAGTGGCTGTTGTTTACATCAGTAGCAAACTTTCACCATTGCCATCAGCAAGCACGGTACCACCAGCCAGTGTTTTACTGTCTGCAGTACTATTACCTGTGTAGCGATCTCAGTTTTCGACTGGGCACAGCTTTCGCATTCGATGTTATACTCCAGACTGAAATGTCGCTTCCCGGTCAAATTAAAGAGGTGCACTTATTTAAGGGAGAGAAGCATGTCAGTTTATTGCAAGTGAAGGAGATTCGTAGTGAAATTCGACCCCAGTATTTCAGTGATTCCTTCGAAAACGTGCACCGAGTTGTTACGTCCATTGAATGAGAAGGGGGAAGACTTTGCGATGAAGCTAAGTTGAAATAACCTTATTTTGTTCGAACGAATTTGACCCAATACATGTAAAGTACCGTAAGTTGGACCATCAGTACTTTTAGAGGATGGCTATTCAGTGTCGAGTGCGAAAGTGGTCCCAGGCGAAAACTGAGGCCGTTACACCTGCACGCTATACCTGCGTGCTTCTGCAGCTATCTCTGTGGTGCGTGAAGGTGATGCAGCTCTGTGGATGTTGCTTTCTCCACCTGGTACGATGTGTCTTGTATATCAGAGGCGTTGGCAATAAAGATGAGAGGAGGGCACTTCCCTTCCCAATATCACCTACCATTAAACAAGACTATAGCTAGAGGCGGTTGGGAAGAAAAGGGGGATGTGTGTTTTGTCTCTACTCTTTGTTGTCTGTTTTTCAATGGCTGCTGGTATTCTATTTCTTCGATTCTTAGTGATGTGCTTCCTGTATACACATACAAAATGCACGTTTTTGCATTAGAGTTGTATTTAGGTGAAATAAAAGACATGGTTTCGGTTTTTGTATTGTCTGTGTTCGCTGTGTTAGTTGTCGAGGTTGTATCTGATATAGAATTTGGTTTTGACGAGTGACAGTCATGTATGAAAGTTATTGCAGTTGTGTGCAACATAAGATTGAAAAACAAGTGTTGTTTTATAATCGTGCGAGAGAGAGGGGGAGATAAAGAGAGAGAGAGAGAGAGAGAGAGAGAGAGAGAGAGAGAGAGAAAGCGTGTGTGTGTGTGTGTGTGTGTGTGTGTGTGTGTGTACGCCCAACTCCTTTCTCCTTTCTTTTACCAACATCCCTTCCCGTCCCCTCCTTCCTCCCCCTCCTTCCTCCCCCTCCTTCCTCCCCCTCCTTCCTCCCCCACAACTAGTTTTCAAAACCTACCGATTACACATTTTAACAGGGTTTTCTTGCAATTAAGTCGTGTCCACAAATCACAGTACTTGTTTTTTTCTTCAACGAATTTATCAATGTATACCGAGCAAGAAAAGAAACGCGAAAACATTCGTCATTTTGTTATTGACAAATTTTCCGACAATTATAGAGTTAGAATTATTAAACCACAAAAGTTTGATGAAGGCATGTTTGACCTTGCTTTTGTGTTATTATTGTGATGCTGTGACTGTTTTAACACACGGGACAAGCAGGTTTAACGTTAAACACATAATGCACTCTCGCAGCACGTGCAAGTGGAGCAGGAGAAATCTGATGTGTGAGATGTGTTCACTAATGCATTAGCAACCAAAAGAAACCATGGCACGCTTGCTGCCAGTCTCACTTTTGAAACAGCCAGGATGCCAAGATTGACACCACCAAAATGCCAGGTCGATTTAAAGCTAGGGATGATCCAGAAGCGCTGGCATGTGCTTTAAACGTGCATATGTCAACAGTCTGTCACCTTCAGCAATGTTCTGTTGACATTGGAAGCACTGCGGTTATGCAACGCGGTGGATTTTTCGCATTACCCCAATAAAACAAGATCGCATTTTCCTGCCACAACGTCTTCGAGATCGATTCAATACAGCCACTGACAATACCAGGAACATCATTGGAAGCCACCAGTGTCCGATCAGTGGCCAGAGAGCGCGATGAAGACTCGAACTCGAACTCGAACTCGAAAACTTTATTACCGAGGGATGATAGCATTAGGTCCATATGGTCCTTTCTTACAGCTAGTCCCTACTATAATACACACATGAAACAAAGAACAAATATGAAGAATAAAAAAATCAACAACAACAACAACAACAAAATCCAAAAAAATCAAATAAAACAAAATTATGTTGGGAAAAGTATAACAAAATAAAAATAAAAAATTCAAAAGTGTGCTTGTTAATGGAAGCATGACGGAGCGAGACCTCCAAAACTTCGTTAACGTTAAACCTGCTTGTCCCGTGTGTTGAAACAGTCGCAGCATCAAAATAAACACACAACAGTTTGGTCAAACATGCCTTTATCGAACTTTTGTGGTTTGATAATTCTAACTATAATTGTTCGAGATTTTGTCAATCAAACATTGCAGAATTGTTTCGCGTTTCTTTTGTTGCTCGGTATATTACCCTTCATATTCTTGCAAGCTTGTTTGTAGTTGAATTAGTTCAACCAGTTGCAGACTGTTTATGTGTTGAATTAGTTCAACCAGTTGCAGACTGTTTATGTGTTGAATTAGTTCAACCAGTTGCAGACTGTTTATGTGTTGAATTAGTTCAACCAGTTGCAGACTGTTTATGTGTTGAATTCTCTATGTGTGCAGGCTTCGGCTTCGTCACGTTTGAATGTGAGACTTCCGTGGAGAAGGTGTGCGAAATTCACTTCCATGAAATCAACTCCAAAATGGTAAGATCCGTCCGTCTGTTTTGCTGTCTGTCTGTCTGTCTGTCTGTCTGTCTGTCTGTCTGTCTGTCTCTCTCTCTCTCTCTCTCTCTCTCTCTCTCTCTCTCTCTCTCTCTCTCTCTCTCTCTCTCTCTCTCTCTCTCTCTTCTTCTTCCCACGTTTCCCTCTCTCATATGAACATCACGCAAATTAAACCTGTCAATGCCCCATGACGGGGTGGGGGGGGGGGGGGGTGACGATAGGTCAGGTCTCTCTCTCTCTCTTCTTCCCACGTTTCCCTCTTTCATAATTATGAACATCACGCAAATTAAACCTGTCTATGCCCCATGACGGGGTGGGGTGGGGGGGGGGGTGGATGACGATAGGTCAGGTCTCTCTCTCCTTCCCACGTTTCCCTCTCTAAGTAGTAAATTATAAGGGGCTTATTGTCCGTCAGGTCTTAATTGCCTATATTGGACATGAATTGGTTTATACGATTCGAGTTTTACGCCCTCACGGCTTTTTGATGTTTGCGTGTTTAGGTGGTATCAGCCATCTGCACTTATGGTAGAATGACCAAGATCTTTAACGTGCCATTGTGGTGACACGGGGGTGGGAGATGGATACCGTCTCTGGTCTTTCTCGCCCTTGCTTTCTGTGTGCGTGCTGAGGGAAGGGGGGGAACCGCGCCAATAGAGCAGGTCTCTTTCGATCAGGGGGCAAATACCGAGTAGCCTCTCTTGGTTTGTCAACTGGTGTGCCGACAAACCGTTGACACAGTCGCTGCGTTCAGCTTCTGTTTCACCCACCATCTTTCGTTTGTATGTTGCATGCACCACCACTGACATTTCTCCAAGTGAGATAATAAAGTTAATATGATTTTGATTTGATTTGATTTGATTTGATTTGATCCATGATTTCTGTGCACAGGTTGAATGCAAGAAGGCACAGCCCAAAGAGGTGATGGCACCCACCAATCTTGCCAGAGGTCGCGGTATAGGACAGAGATTAAGTAAGTATTCTTATCTGCGCTCTCCGCTCTGTGCCATCGTCACTGTCATCGTCACTGTCATCGTCACTGCCATCGTCACTGCCATCGTCACTGTCATTCCATGTGTCTCTGTGTTTCTCACACCACTAGTGCAGTGTATCATCAGTCATGTAGCTTCACCTGTGTCTCTTTAGTTTGGATTGTTGGGTTTTGTTGACACATTTCTCAACTTCATGTTTGGTTGTGAGACAGTTTTTACCTCCCTCTACATCTTCCCCACTCCCCCCCCCCCCCCCCCCCCCAACCCCCACCCCCCATCCTTTCAGTTTTTGGTGTTGGAATTTTATAAGCATTCTGCGTGACGTCTAGAGTGCCTAGAAATTATCCAGAATCATGAGGTCAACAGTAAGCTTTTGTCTTTTATTCTAAGTACTTTTTTCACATTCAATAACAAATTATTTATCCTTTTTCTTCATGTTCCTTTGCATACAAAACCATAGGCTCAAATTCTACACCCACCCCCTATTGTTTTCCTGAAACCAGACTAAAGCTGAAACAAATTGAGGAAAGTACAAAAACAATGCAATACAAAGTACAAATCAGGAATGACTTTTGCTTGCTGGAAACAGCTTGAAGCTCAGAAGCGCCAGAGTATTTGCATGGAGCTTTCAGTTTTACTAGGAGTTGCGTGTAATTACTGCTTAGTTCATTGTGTTGCACGAGTCCAAGTTCTAGTCATTGACATTGCACAAGGAGACACGCTCAGCCTTATTCCAAATCGGCCACTTTTCTGTGCCTATTACAGCAATCAGTTTATTGCCTATAGGTGGGACAGGTTTATATGGGTCTCTTGTTTTAGTTTTACCCATTGCTTATTTGATATTGTTAATATTTTAATTTTTTGTCATTGTTGTTTTTGGCGTTTTGGTGCTGTAGTGTGTAGTTGTAGCTGTGTGGTTGTATGCGTATGTCCTTATCCAGTAGTAGTCCTAATTTCACGTCGTATGTCCTTCTCCAGTAGTAGTCCTAATTTCACGTCGTATTGATCGTGTAGCCGTAGATAATAAGTGCATTTCTCTTTCCTGAGAGTCAGCACCTGTTTTTATTATTCCACATCTATGACATTGTTATTTTATTCCATGGCTAACATCTGACAGTCAGCACCTGTTATTTTATTCCATGGCTAACATCTGACAGTCAGCACCTGTTATTTTATTCCATGGCTAACATCTGACAGTGTGCTTCATGATTGTGCGTCTTTCACACACAACAACAAATCCTGTTGTGCACAATTTTTGAGAAAAAAGACAGATTTTTCACTGTGTTCTTTTTGTGATCGTTTCTTAGAGCAGTTTTAAACACGCTTTGTTGCCAACACGCTCACAATTCGTTAGGTTGTTTTTGTATCTTCTTTTTTTTTTTGCTGGTACTTTAAAAAAATATGTATATATGCATGCAATAACGGCCATGTTTAGCTCTTGATCGTAAGATGTACGTCGCACTTTCAGACATTCTTTTCTATTGTGAACTGTGTTTATTTATACAGATGTATAACAGTTTTCAAGTATAAAAAGATACAAGTTTGAAGAAAAACATCTATTGTACTTGCATTGTAGAGTCGTCTAGAAACAATTTCATGGCAATGAATCACAAACTGTTAATGAAGAAAACTGATGAGAATTACGATATGTTAAGAAGGCAGTAAGGCAATATTAATTTGTGGGATATTATGATGGGTGTAGCTTGGAGTAGAAAACGAATGGTCGTGTTTGTACCTGGATCACTCAACATGGGTCACTGTGTGTGGGTTTGTACCTGGATCACTCAACATGGGTCACTGTGTGTGGGTTTGGGCGTTGCCCTCACAAGTTGCACACTGCATTCAATTCCTGGAGAACTCTCGTGTTGTATTAACACTGTTCTACCTTCTTGTTTGCTCTTGAATTATATCGAGCAAAGCCGGATCTGTAACTTTATTACACGAATAAGATATAACTTTATTACACGAATAAGATATAACTTTATTACACGAATAAGATATAACTTTATTACACGAATCAGATATAACTTTATTACACGAATCAGATATAACTTTATTACACGAATAAGATATTTTCTCATGTCCTCACTTTGAGACCTGATTGTGTATTCTGTGAATTTGGCTTCCAGACAATTTCTTTTCTTTTTTTTTCTTTTTGGTTTGCAATTTTGACACTTTAACATAATGCTGTGGATTCGGTACCCGGGAAAATTCATGTGTCAGAAGTGTTTTATAATCGTATTTGAAACTGTAAAGCATAAAAAAAACAATCGTGAATGGTAAACAAAAACAGAGATGTACTCTTGGAATGCAGTGTGTTCTTGGCCAAAATGTACACTGAGGCTGTGTGAGTGAGACTTATTTGTACACAGGCATCAAACGGTGTAAAACTGCAATGACTTGACAGCTCATACATTAACATTAAAAGAAGAATATGTGGATTTTCAAATTGCATATGGGGCTATCATGATTGTTTTGCACAAAAGTATATCTGCACCAAGTTTTAAATCATATTCAGACGTTTACGTTGGATACTTTATTCTTGAAACGTAGGGCCTTTGATAACGGATTAACAGATTAACAGATTAACGGATTAACAGATTGTCATTTTGTTAAGAGATGCTTAAAAACGAAACTAGTTGGATGCAACTGCCTGTCATCAGGGACCTATATTTATTGATTTAATAAAGGTCTATGCTGTCATCAGGGACCTATATTTATTGATCTAATAAAGGTCTATGCTGTCATCAGGGACCTATATTTATTGATCTAATATAGGTCTATGCTGTCATCAGGGACCTATATTTATTGATCTAATATAGGTCTATGCTGTCATCAGGGACCTATATTTATTTATCTAATATAGGTCTATGCTGTCATTGAGTGTTTACTGTTTGATGCCTGTGTGCGTGCACATTCTTACAATTAGCCGTGTATGTTTCATTGATGTGTGGGCCTATATGCTTTACATATTCTTTTTATCTGTGACATTTATGAGGCATTTGTCCCTTTTCTCTCCTGCCCTAGTTACTACAGAGGACGGAGAGTATTATATGGAAATCCCCAGTGATTGCCTCCGTGATTTCTGTAAGTGGTTTCCTCCCTTGCCTGCTCGTCCGTCTCTAATTACTCCCCTTGAACAGAGCATTGTGACGCAGCATGGCATGCCCCCTTGTAGCGCTAGAAAACTAAACGCAAAAAGAATTTTGTTCTTTTCTCATTTCATTTTCATACTGTAACAGGAACTTGGAATCCGTCTTGTTTATTTTTTCCCCACATCTTATCGCTGGATTTTATATAGAGCTAAACAGCTGACCAGTTTATTCATTTTGCTTTTCTATCTGGCCCTCGTTGTGATGTATTGATAACTGGCTGCTCTGCTTCACAACTCTCTGCTACTGCCAACACTGCTTTTACAATGCACAACTAACATCACTCACAAAACATCACACACAAAGACAGTCCTCTCTCTCCCCCTCCACTAAGTTAACGCGCACGCACGCACGCACACACACACACACACACACACACACACACACACACACACACACACACACACACACAACACACACACACACACACACACACACACACACACACACACACACTAAAATCGGATTCCATGGCCACGACACCATTTCATTGCAGACTAAACAAGTCGCGTAAGGCGAAAATACAACATTTAGTCAAGCTCAGTCGAACTCACAGAATGAAACTGAACGCATTGCATTTTTTTCGCAAGACCGTATACTCGTAGCATCGTCTGTCCACCGCTCGTGGCAAAGGCAGTGAAATTAACAATCCAGAAAAGCGCGGTAGCGGTTGCGCTGAGCTCTGAATGTGTTTTTAATCCAAACATATCATATGTATGTTTTTGGAATCAGGAACGGACAAGGAATAAGATGGAATTGTTTTTAAATCGATTTCGGAAATTTAATTTTAATCATAATTTTTATATTTTTAATTTTCAGAGCTTGTTTTTAATCCGAATATAACATATTTATGTTTTTGGAATCCGAAAATGATGAAGAATACGATAAACGTAATTTTGGATCGTTTTATAAAAAATAATTTTAATTACAATTTTCAGATTTTTAATGACCAAAGTCATTAATTAATTTGTAAGCCTTCAAGCTGAAATGCAATCCCAAAGTCCGGCCTTCGTCGAAGATTGCTTTGCCAAAATGTCTATCAATTTGATTGAAAAATGAGGGTCAAAACTTGACTAAATGTAACAATTGTATTGGGCAATGATTGATGTCTCAATGCTATTACAATAAATGCGTCTAACGCTTACATTAATTGAAATGAAGAATAACATCTGAGCACCGTCAGAGCAACTGCATCACTTGACCCAGAACTGACAGTTTAAATACTATATGCTATTGACATTAAGCAATTGACACTACAGCTATTGTATTAATTCTTTCACACTATAATGCGATACAATATAATGCAATACAAAACAATGCATTGTCATTTTCATATTTGTAAAGAAAAATTCAGTTTGTGGCTTATAACAAGACTATTCAACAAAACTAACCAGAATTAACACATTAATTGCATTATAATATTTGTACTCACAGTTTAACTGTTAGTTCTTTGAACATCGTTGTAACATGCAGCTTAATTAGGCAATCCTTTGTTTGAGGCATTTACAATATGGTTGACATATACAGCTAAAGAATGTTTACTTGGTCCACGGCATTGTTGTGATAGAACTAAGTGTAAGTAGTTTAAAACGTACGGACCATCATGCAAACTTAGAAATTAAACAAACTTGGAATCTGTCTGCCAAAGCCAAATAGGTTGAAGGGACGTTAAAAATCCAACAACCAAGCAACCCGGTGCGTGGTGACCCGGTGCGCGGTGACCCGGTGCGCGGTATGGTATTAGATAGGTAATAGTGTGACCCGGTGCGCGGTATGGTATTAGATAGGTAATAGTGTGACCCGGTGCGCAGTATGGTATTAGATAGGTAATAGTGTGACCCGGTGCGCGGTATGGTGTTAGATAGGTAATAGTGTGACCCGGTGCGCGGTATGGTGTTAGATAGGTAATAGTGTGACCCGGTGCGCGGTATGGTGTTAGATAGGTAATAGTGTGACCCGGTGCGCGGTATGGTGTTAGATAGGTAATAGTGTGGAAGATTTAAATCCAACAACCAAGCAACCCGGTGCGCGGTATGGTATTAGATAGGTAATAGTGTGACCCGGTACGCGGTATGGTATTAGATAGGTAATAGTGTGACCCGGTGCGCGGTATGGTATTAGATAGGTAATAGTGTGACCCGGTGCGCGGTATGGTATTAGATAGGTAATAGTGTGGAAGATTTAAATCGGATGGGTATATAGTGTGGAAGATTTAAATCGGATGGGTATATAGTGTGGAAGATTTAAATCGGATGGGTATATAGTGTGGAAGATTTAAATCGGATGGGTATGGGTAATATTCAATTCATAAGCCCATCAGATAATGTTTTAGTTTTTGTTGAAAGACCACAAAAGTCAGATCAATTGTCCTTCAAATTTGAACCTCATTGATATTATTATGCATAAGCTGAAGTTAATGTACACAAAATATTAAGCAATTCGCACAAGAAGACGAAGAAGAAGAAGAAGTAAATGCGTATAAGCAGATGGCACCTCTCCAGTGATAATAAGGAAGGTGATACTGTGAATTAATGTTCACATTATGATTACGACTAAGTAATGTAGACTGTGACATAACGTAGACACACACACACACACACACACACACACACACACACACACACACACACACACACACACGAGCACACACACACGAGCACACACACACACACACACACACACACACACACACACACACACACACACACACACACACACACACACACTTTCTGGTGTATCATTTTCTCTCAATTGTACGGATGTAAAGGGAACTTGTTTTTTTGCAATTTTGTTTCTATTAAAATTCCCAGTTTTCTATAAATCCTATTGGAATAATTATGTAATTGCTTGTAGTTTAGCATGTAGAGTTGCTTTGTGATAAACACCGCTTCATTTGCATTTTTCTTGTGGCTTTTTTACTACGCAGCTTGAACAATAATCTTTATTCTTCATTTTCAGTTCAGAATTTAATTATTGAATTTTGAGAATGCAAGATTATTTAAATTATTTATTCTGTTTACTCTCTTTCTGTGTAGCTATACTGTTACGGACAGTTCGATTTTGTACTTAAACTTTAGTCGTGGGTTTTAATTTTGTAGTACGTTACAATATTTTCTCTGAAGAAAGCATGATTTCATTTTGTACTCAGCCCTTTAGTTGTTTTTATTTTGGTTATTAATGAAAATGCGAGCATGCTGGTTCTTTATTTGCCTCATTTAGATTATTTAAAGTTGAAGAAAACAGATTTGATGTTATATCCTTAGACTGTGTCATTGAAGGAAAGAGATAGTTTAGTCAGCGAGAACATAGTTTGTTACTTTTCCATTCATAGTTTGTATGATGTTTAAGAAGAGAATGTGGAGTACTTATAAGATTGTGTCATAGGTTTTGCTTTTTTGAAGAAAACAAGTGTTTTGTTCATATTACTACTTTTAGGATTTTCATGTGGTGTATTGATTATTTCAACCAATGCATGCCCTTGAAATACATTTAGGGTTTTTTTTCTTTTTTTTTTAATGTATGTGCGGTTGAGCGACTCGGGGAAAAAAGTCACAGGCATTTAAATTCGTGTCAGTTTAGACAATCTCGTTAGCGGTTGCATTGCATGCTAACAACAGAAAGTTTTATACAATGAAATTTATTGTTTGCGAAAAAAAAACTCCAGATGCAGATTTGCATGTGCATTATTGAAACCTTTTCTTCTTGAACGTATTGACAATCAGATGTTAATATTCAGGCCAGAGAGAGAGAGAGAGAGAGAGAGAGAGAGAGAGAGAGAGAGAGAGAGAGAGACTCAGACTCAGACTCAGACCATTTTATTGACAAAAAAGGTAAACATTTTAAGCCAAGGGCCTAATCTTACAACGTGCCCTTTAGAGAGAGATAGAGAGAGAGAGAGAGAGAGAGAGAGAGAGAGAGAGAGAGAGAGAGAGAGAGAGAGAGAGAGAGAGAGAGAGAGAGAGAGAGAGAAAGTAGCGTTTTAATGTTATGTCACATAGTATAACTGTGATAGCCCCTTTCGCACATACCAGTAAGCCGACATAATTGTCAATTGTTCTTGAAAGACTGAGCTACCTGTCAAAGAAGCTTTAAACAATGATTAAATAGAAGGTTTCAAACTCTACGTTTTATTACTTATTTACACAAGTAGTACAACAGATGTATCTAATCTTTTGAGCAAGAAGCGACCTTAGGTTGCTGGTTCTGTTTTGCGTAGTGTAAGGCGTTGATGCCGATGTGGCAGGATACAATCAGAAATACGAAAGTCATAAATCCGCTAAGTTAATTGCACGCCAATGTTAAAAACGTATACTGTTTTGCATTTGTTAATGCATTTTCAAGTGTGGTGAGAGAAAACAGTCACAAGTTTACCAAAATAACATTAGTTG
Organism: Littorina saxatilis; assembly: GCF_037325665.1. NCBI lineage: Eukaryota > Metazoa > Mollusca > Gastropoda > Littorinimorpha > Littorinidae > Littorina > Littorina saxatilis. The sequence goes on from NC_090253.1 coordinate 220,449, forward strand.
CAGAGATATGTTGGGATATTTGTTCAGAGAACACAGTCACATATTCAAGATATCACCTAGGTATGTGTTACATGTCATTTAGAATTATAATGCTATTTCGGAAACTTGTGTAACTTGCTCTATTTACATTCAGACATAACTTGGCATGCTTGTTCACAGAACACAGTCACGGAAACTTGTGTAACTTGCTGTCTGTACATTCAGACATAACTTGGTATGCTTGTTCACAGAACACAGTCACGGAAACTTGTGTAACTTGCTGTCTGTACATTCAGACATAACTTGGTATGCTTGTTCACAGAACACAGTCACGGAAACTTGTGTAACTTGCTGTCTGTACATTCAGACATAACTTGGCATGCTTGTTCACAGAACACAGTCACGGAAACTTGTGTAACTTGCTCTATTTACATTCAGACATAACTTGGCATGCTTGTTCACAGAACACAGTCACGGAAACTTGTGTAACTTGCTCCCTTTACATTCAGACATAACTTGGCATGTTTGTTCACAGAACACAGTCTCAGATTCAAAAGATCACCTGGTAGGAGTGTGTTAAATGTCCTGTCGAATCTGCTGTGGGAACGCAGCCACCCATACAGTCACTAGCAGGCAGAAGTGAGTGATGCAGGCGTGTATGGTGTTCCAGGTGTGGCGGGCTACCTGCCCGGGCCAGGGGGCTTCCCGGGCATCCCAGCGGGCTACGGTCGCGGCATCCCAGCTGCCTTCACCACGCCAAGCTACTATTACCCAGGTATGGAATTGCTTCATTTGGCTTCCTGGTACCCGGAGCCCCACATAGGATTTTGAGTGTGCAGGGTGGCTCTCAATGTTGCTGTGGGCCTGCCATCAAGCGGGCAGTCAGGGAGGGGGCGAGGAGAGCGACAGGACGGCCCACAACTCTGCACGCTCGTCGACACGTGCGCTGCGACGAGCTCTGAGACTGGACGGACCCGTGGAACGCTGGTTTTGGGGTTGTTGTGTCGTACAGGGGGTGGGGTCATGGGCATGTCTCCCTTTTGTTGTCGGCAGAGAGCTGGAGCTGTAATTGACTTTGTTTTGTACAATGGCAGTTTGATTCTGTTTTTTCGTTTGATGAAAAGTTTTTTTGTATGCTTGCCTGACTTTGTTTTAACTACACAGTAAAGCCAACATGACGTGTAATTTATGTCAGTGATCAAAAGCAGATAAATAGTAGTTTTTGTGAGTTTATACTGACAGCAAGCGAGTATACCAAACAATACTTCCTTTTTAACTTGTGCAAGTTTAACTTAACTTTGATGGATGCTGCAGGCAGCTCTACTCTTGGAGGACGGTTCAGAGTGACATTCTCAGTGATAATCTTTTCCTCTTGAAGGCTTTGTGGGCTTGAGTTTTCCCTCTGTGTTTGTGTTCTGTGTGCGAGGGCAGGTGTGTCTGTTTTAAGTAAGAACCGATGTGTGTGAGACATTTGCCATTTTTAAAGGGGCGTTCCTTGAGCGTCCTTGTATGCAAATGACACGTCACTCCCTGGGACATATCAGGAGTCTTTTTTGTTAATGTCTGCAGCTTTGCTTTGAGTTGTCACTCCCCATTTGTCGTTGTTGCTGTGGTGTTGCAGTCTTGGACTGGGAGCAAGATTTATTTTTGCTGTGTGATGTTTCGGTTGAAAGAGTTTACAGTTTGAGCATCTATTTATTTGTGAATAACATGCCACCGGCTATGGTTGGCAAGAGAGTTTCGTCTTGTAAGTTTTCACTCTGGTTTGAAATACGCTGAGTCTTTTTCCCCCTTATTTTTTCTTCTCTCAAATTTGACAACTACTGTCCCGCTCCCAGTGGTAGAGAGATGCACATTGAGCTGTTCTTCCCACTCTAGCGCTGTTTTTCTGATGGGGTATTTTACTCTGTGCCAGTTTGTTGTTACTTTGGGAAACAGGTGGTTGTCTTGTTGGTTTTGAGGCTGGAAGGAGTTGGTTTTCACATTACACACATGTTTTTGATGCTTGTGCCAAACTTTTGATCCTGAAAACAGCGTTTGCTATTTCGGCTGTCTCACGTCCATGTGATCATTTTTTCAAGCAGCACTTTGTCTTGTGCATTTTGTCTGTTAAAAGTCAAGATTTGAGTTGGTTCGTAGTTTTTGACATTTGGATTTATTATTTTTGTGTTGACTCTGTATTGTTTTGGGCATAATAACAAAACAGTCAGGTATTTTAGACTAAGTATTTTATTTCTCAGAGAGGATGATAAGTAGGTGAGATTTTACGATTGTTTGCGCGATTTTCGTGATTTTAAAGAGTAAAGAGAAAATACCACTTGTTTTAAATGACTGTTCCTACATTTCTCAAGTGAAAATTATGACTGCAGCATCAGATTCTACCATAAGACACAATGCTAGGCTGTGGCAAAAGAAGCATCGACATAGTTTGACTATGACACATGTTGTTTCCCTTTTTTCTCAGAAAACAACACATTTTCATAAACGAAAACATTGGCGAATAACGCTTTATGCGGAAATGATTTAATTTGAATTCTTGTCTGTGATACTGGCTTCTGTTTGCAAAGAATAGCAATAATGTTTTATCAAAGTATTGTCCAGATTGGTGTTCTAAATATGTTAAAATTGTACAGTTAAAAGTTGAACTGAAATGGTCAAGCATCGGTCTGCATGCACATTGTCATAAACTATTGTTTGTGTTTTAAAAAAAAAATAGTCATGAAAATTATATATAGAGACTGATAAGCTGGCTGTGCATTTATTTTTGTTATAATATTGAGTGTTGAAGTAAGACAACCTATAGAAGCTGGTAGTATATAATGTCAAAGTATTTTTATTTTATTTTACCATAAGCACATTTGACGAGTAGAAAAACTGGAGTGACAGTTCTAATTGAAATTCTCTTTGGAAACAAGAACATTTAGCATTTTGAGTTAGTTTTGAACAGTCTTTGTTAAATTTCTCGTGTTTTCTTTGTTTTTGCATGGACTATTTTTTTTTAAAGCACAAATGGCAAATCCATTTTGCCCTTTAATCTGACCATGGGTTTCGTTCATACTCAATATTTTACCTCTTCAAACGATGGATCTGTCAGGGTTAATGTTCATATGATTGTATGTGTGTGCGTGTGTTCCTCATCGGTTTTGGAGAAAAATGTGCTTTTTCGCTGTATAATATATGTAATGTTACACCATATCTTTAATTTTTGTTTTCCCAACGGATTTCGTTTACCCATGTTACAGAAAGTGTGTGCATGACATTTAACGAAAACAACTTGCACCTGGTGAATTTTTTTTCCCAACTATTCATTGAGCTCCTCATAAATACTTGTAAATATATTTAAGCATGATTTTTTATTCCAATGTGTGTCCTCTTACCCCTGATGTAAAAAAAAAAAAAAACGAGTTGGTGCCATGTTGATTTTTTTATGCTTATCTATGACTGAAGTTGTCGTAGACAAACTCAATGTTTGGCAATGTTTGTGCCACATTTGAACGATGATTGGTGCTTTGTTTATTTATTATTCGATCAGGCTTTGTTTTTGTCTGCATCTGGTATTCGGTTTCATTAGTATGGTTCTGATGTAATTTTATATTCATTTTGGCAAGGCCGATGTTTAACAAAAACGTACAGTTTGAGAACTCTATTTTGATTATCATTTTCAGAAATAAGGTTACAGCAAATGGAAATTAAGTAGTCCTTGGAACATTGTGATACAAATACGTTAGTTTATGTCCAATGAACAAACATGACTCTTCTGCCAGGTGTGGTAGCCTCATATCACTCTGTGTCAGCTCAACAAGTTTTAGTCCTTGATCAGCTTATTTTGCTTGCAAACAGTTTGCTATTCTAAGTTAATATGTATTTCAAAAATATTTTAAACTAACCTATAGACTTTCATTTAAATCTAACGTTTTTTGGTTTTGTAGAGTAGTTTCCATCTGTTGAAAGCAAGCTGACAAACCTGAAAGAAACAACCTCTTTAACAAGGGTTGAAGTGTCTTTTTTTTTTTTGGGGGGGGGGGGGGGGGGGGTAATTTCCCCATTTTAATTTCCCCATTTTTATTTTCCCTTTCATCGGATTTTACCAATTGATATTGACATTTTTTTTAATAGTGGTTTTATCAAGGCATAAAGCACCATGTCGTGTAGGTGTGTGTGTACACATTTTGTGTCGATTTCCACTAGGTTAGGCTTACAGGTATAGTTACAGTGTTGTTTTGGTTTTGTTTCCCTCAGTTTTAAAAACGTTAGGCCGTTTGTTCATTTCCTATAGGTTGTGAGTGAAGAGAGCTTCACGTTAATCTACAACAGTTGTGTTTTTTTTCCCGACATGTACATGGATTTTTTGTATGGCATCTACGTTTTTCATGTGATGATGGACTGAAATCTTGTTGAAATAAACGTTTTCAACATCACGTCTTTTATGTACTGTACTTCAGTAGGGTTTTGGTCTGTTGTGTTCTGTGATCCGTGTTTGTTTGAAGACCTCTCTTCTTTGCCTTGTCGACCTTTGGCTCTGCCTCTTCTTTGCTTTGAAAATCCACTCATTCTGTGAAGACAAAGGTTAAAGGTTGTCAAACATCCCTTCTGTAAATCAGAATGTCTTATTTTAAATTTCTGTCCTAAACAATGTCCCCGCTATACCTTCAGTTTTTGTTCATCCATAATCATCACTACTTCTTACTAATCTTCTAGTTGAAATGTCCAAGTTGTTGTAAATTGCACATTATGAAAGTAACCTACTAAGGCTTTCAAGTCAGGGTACACATACTTGGACAAATCATGTAGATCTTTCCACACACACACACATGGAATAGTGCTCAGAGTGTAGTTTCTTTCATGGGAAAGAGAAACAAATATTGTAGTGGTGTGAGACAGAGTGTGGTTTCTGTCATGGGAAAGAGAAACAAATATTGTAGTGGTGTGAGACAGAGTGTAGTTTGTTTCATGGGAAAGAGAAACAAATATTGTAGTGGTGTGAGACAGCGGACATGCAAGACATAGACGGAGAATCCCGGACACATTTGTAGAGTCCTTATATATGTAGCAAAATCTCTGAAACTTAAATGTAATTGTCGTCAAGTCAGTTGACCAAAAGATGAAAGATAGGGCTTATCAATGGAGCGTCTTTTGACGAGCAATTATACAACTTCCCGGCGTATAATTGTAGATGTTAGATTTTTTCAGTAGGCCCCCCCCCCCCCCCCAACAAATGAAAAGGAAGAAAAAAAAGTTAGTTTAAGTTCCCAACATCGTTTTGCTCGTGCACCTTTATAGGATAGTTTTTTGAAGAGTTGGTTTGAAGTGGGGCCCAGCAGAGCGAACAGTTGACGTGACTTTCTTTGCCTGCGAGCGAAAGCAAATGATTAGATAACTGTTTGTACAGGTCAGGGCACACGTGATCGGATAACTCTGTATAATGTCATGAGGCAGGGAGCAAGTGATTGGTTAACGATTTATGATGTCACAGGGCTAGACACAAGTGGTTGGTTAATATTTATTATGTCATAGGACAGGGAACAAGTGATTGGATAACTATTTATGATGTCACAGGGCAGGGCACAAGTGGTTGGTTAATATTAATTATGTCATAGGACAGAGAACAAGTGATTGATTAATATTTATTATGTCATAGGACAGGGAACAAGTGATTGGTTAATATTTATTATGTCATAGGGCTAGGCACAGGTGATTGGATAACTATTTATGATGTCACAGGGCTAGACACAAGTGGTTGGTTAATATTTATTATATCATAGGACAGGGAACAAGTGATTGGATAACTATTTATGATGTCACAGGGCTTGGGCAGGTGATTGGTCAGAGCGCAGCTGCGGCTCGCACTCTCGCTTCACGTTCCATCTCTCGCACTCCCACCAGGGGCATTATGGGCATTCATGGCCTGACAGCCGGTAAGCAAGGGGCCCGTCGTCACACCACTAGTTGCAAGCCACTCTCTCCCGCAATTCTTATTCCACTAATCCTGTCAGCCAAGGGCTATGTCTCCTTGGTGTTTCACAAAATTGTAAGAGCGAGAGGGAGAGAAGGGCTACGTAGGCTTTCGTTTTCATTTCTCCTCTTGATTTCTTCAACCTTGGTTCTTGTTTTGGGTATTGTGGTGTCCCCTTGCTGTTTTCTATTATTTAGTGCTGTGCGGTCTGGACATTCTGTCTGTGCGCTGTTGTCTTCTTGGGTGATGATGATGTTGTCAAGTCTTGATACCTACATGTTCCGCTGTATCATTAAAGTTCTGTTACCGTGCCATTCTTGTTTCTGGCTTCATCATCCGCTGGTGGCGTGAACGTGAGCTAGTTGTAGTCAGTGTACCTCAGTTGTGCCCACAGTCATTTATAGACTTTCTAAGATATTTTCGCATTCTGAAGAAGGATTTGAGAAGAGATTTGTGGCATTCTCTGTATTAGTTTTTTTAATAGGTCATCTAAGGAAAAAAGTTAGGTGGAATGTGTAAGCTGATTGTAGTGCTGTAGCCTTGTGGAGTGCATTGGGAAGGACGAGTGCATTGGGAAGAAAGGGACGAAAGAGTCAGTTTATGAGCTGCTGTTGGTGGTTGTCTTGTCTGTATTTCTTTCCTTTTTTATTTTAGCTCTTGAGCTTGGGAAAATATATGATAGTTATTTGATGAACATCTCAGAACACATTAGTTTGACGAAACACAAATTTCTCCCCACTAGGTATTTCTTGATTTTCTACATCCCCGCCCTCGACAATTGTGTCGAGTGTGTTCATTCATGCCATCACACATCAATATTTGTGTCTACAACACAACGCAACGCACTCTCAAACCACTGACCTGTACCTTGCCATAAGAACGTTTTGTTTGTTATTCTTCTAACTGTGTGTGATGTAGCAGATGCGTCATTTTCATCGTCCTTTGTGTATGGTATTTGATTGGTAGTGACGTGGCATGTACTCTAGCTGATGGCTGCTTTGAATATAGTGCTGGTTTCTGTCATTTGCACTGTAACTCGCGCAGTCTGTTTTTATGTAGGTTGAACAAATGCATAATGGTGTTCTTTTTATCTTTCCATGCCTGTTTGAATGTGTATTGTATATGTTACGTATGCTTTTTACCTTGCTCGAATTTGAAATTGTAGTTGACGAAACTGTTTGTGCCATCGTGTATTATCTGTTTGTGCTGTTTGCGAAGACGTCTTGTTTGCTTGTTGAGGTATGTGACCTACACTGACAAGAGATGTTTCCTTTCATGCAAAGTTTTCAGAGCTTGATTTACGAGGTGATTAAAAGCACAAACGCAAGTTCAGTGGCAGCTGAATAATTACCAAGTATGTACTCTCGCTGCATAAGCTTTTCAAGGCAAAGTCTTACACCCTGAAATTTGTCATCTCCTAAACCAAGGTCTGAATTCTTAACCGACACTGTTAAGCACTGCTGTATTCCATTTTGACAAAATAATTATCTGTATTCTCAATAATATGTATTTGTGGTACAGGAGGAAGAAATGTATCGTTAAGTTGCAGTTGCTTATGAGTAACTTACTTCTTGTCTGAGCAAGTGTAAGATATAGAATATAACAATATAGTGGTATTTCATTTGTATGGGCTTTAATGACTTCTGTACATCATTGAAACAACAACGTTGTGGAGGTTGCTGGATGTTTAGGATATTAACCTGTCTACACTTGCTCAGATGAGTAGATGTGCTCACGTGTTCAGGGCAATATCCCCAGATATACATATTACAACTCTAATGTTTATTAGTTCCATGGTCCTGATCCATTGTGCAAATTATGTTTATCACACGATAGGTTTATACTTAATATTGTAACACATTATAGTAGCAAGTGTATTTCCCTCTGTATGTTTTTGCTTTGCCAAATGTCCTGAGAAACTTTATTTGCAACTAATGGGTTCTCGATTTGCTAAATACTTTTTTTTGTTAAATCACAAACGGGGCAAATGGTTTGTTTGTTTGTTTGCTTAACGCCCAGCCGACCACGAAGGGCCATATCAGGGCGGTGGGGCTTTAACGCCCAGCCGACCACGAAGGGCCATATCAGGGCGGTGGGGCAAATGGTGACATTTAGGGGAGACACAATCCACCAAAGACATGCGTGTATGTTGTGTTTGTACGTGGTGTATTAACATGACGTTATGGACACAAGTTTAGCATCCTGGCATTTTGCATGGTACTTACTGAGCAAACTCCCCCTTATCACTGCACACCGCTATGTCGATTTGCCTTGCTTGTAGTCTGTAGTGTCTAGTCTTTGCAGTTCTACAGCAACAAGATCAATATTAAATGTGCATGATGTTATTGTTAAAGTGTAGTCCACGAAGACTAGTAGAACTTCGTTTCGTAAAAAAGGATTATGTCGTGCACTTTTCAAAGTTATAGGAATTTTGTTCTGTTCTAGATGAAATGTTATGTTTGTCTCTCTGTCTCTCTCCATCTCGTAGCGTAGCAGACATGTTAGCGCTTACTAGTACTAGCTGATTATGATGTAGCCTAGTGAGCGGCCTAAGTGTAGAGTGTGTGTGTGAAGAAGGGGGGAGGCCAGTAATGCCAGCACCAGGAAAGCACCATTTTTTTTTTTAAATGTGAAGAGTACCCACAACAACACTAGCAATATTTTGTGAATAGACGATCCAAAAACCACCCACCCACATCAACACTAGCAATATCTTCTGAATAGACGATCCAAAAACCACCCACCCACATCAACACTAGCAATATCTTGTGAATAGACGATCCAAAAACCACCCACCCACAACAACACTAGCAATATCTTGTGAATAGACGATCCAAAAACCACCCACCCACATCAACACTAGCAATATCTTGTGAATAGACGATCCAAAAACCACCCACCCACATCAACACTAGCAATATCTTGTGAATAGACGATCCAAAAACCACCCACCCACATCAACACTAGCAATATCTTGTGAATAGACGATCCAAAAACCACCCACCCACAACAACACTAGCAATATCTTGTGAATAGACGATCCAAAAACCACCCACCCACATCAACACTAGCAATATCTTGTGAATAGACGATCCAAAAACCACCCACCCACATCAACACCTCCAACAATGTTTCAAACACGAGCTATGAAAAGCGTTCAACCCCATTTTAACAAGAGGTGTCAGTCTTGCCTAAATCTACTGCAAAGTATCATGAACAGGAGAGCAAAGAGACCAGAAACAGTTTCTTTGGGAAACAATTAAAACCTTTGCAAAGAGCAATGCGCCCCAAGCAGCTACTAAAAGACAAAACAAGTATGGGCAATATCCATGCCATTCTTGGAGAGACGTCACATAAGCCTAGTGCACAGTCTTGCCGAATGCCTGAATGTCCGCTGAAATGTAGGTCGATTCTGCTAACGAGTCCTTAAAAAGAGCGAAAGAATGAAGGAACGCCAAGAGCATTACACGATGAATATAAGGCTCTTTGTACTGAATTTATTAATGAAAACCAACAGATCCAGATAGAAATCCAGATACATCCTGCAGTTTCCATATCTCCAAGAACAGATATTTAACATGAAGTATGTTTTGAGTATGATCACATTCAGTATTTGCCGAAAAGGACAATGAATTAAAAGGTAAATGAAACAGAAGGTAGGAACGTGATTACCTACCACAGTGTAAACTATGGACACAAGACATGTAGATGGTCCGTTTTTCGCTCTTCAAGTACATTACCCTAACTGATACCAATGAGGTGTACATGCCATGACAAAACTGCTAACATATTAGCAGGTGCCAACTTTGAACGATAATAAAAGAAACGCTCATCAGATTTGTGACATTTTAAAATGGGAACGACAAACCAGGTTATTTGATTATTTGTATTCAAGCGCCTTTGATGAAAGAAAGAGTTAGATGCATTGAAAACAATATTCGTATGTATGCTCCTTTCAAGATATGAAGTTACGATTCATTGATTCTGCTACCTGCAAGCAATTGCACTAAGTAAATAATTGTATGAAGCAGACTTAATCTGAACATGGTATTCCTTTTTGGACAAGACTGACGCAAGTACACAGCTGATAAAAAAGGAAACTAAAAAGGAAAAACAAAATGTCGTTATTAACATCAAATATACAAGTAAGAACAAAATCTATTGTGGATAGAGACTAGTCAAGAATCATATTACTCCCCCTCTTGTAACTGCAGAGGCCACTGTACATACAGTACGGCTAGAATATTCCTTTCTCAGCATTAGGTTCCAAACAAAACCCTAACATGAACACTTTTTTCCTATTCAACAACTTCGATTAAAAAGATGAGGGAACACAATTTCAATTTGTACGATAAAAAACCCAAGTATTTGGAAACTGAGACAGGACAGAGTAACAATTCATGCTTGTCATTAAACCATTGCTTTGAAGAAGCAAGCTAAGGGCAAACAGTACTAACAAAAGCACCGACGTTTGTTTGTACTAGGCTTTCCTGGTTACGGCATTATACCACCTGAAGGTCTGACCGCCAACCCCGGCAACAGAGCCGCTGCTTCCCCTCTTATCGCTGATTTTGGTTCATCTGCCGCGGCTGCCGCGCAAATGGGCCTACCCGCGCGCAGTGATTCCAACTCCCACCCCATGAGCACCTCTCCCCTCATGCGGGATGCATTCGCCAGATCCAGCATCGGTGGGTTGTCTTTTCTTTTTCTTTTCACTGTACATAGTCGTCTCCCTATTTGTGTGTGCTGTCGGTGGAACAGGCAAGGCACAGATATTCTACTGCTACGCTAGAATATCTTTGAGCAAGGTGTAAGCCTAAATAACTGGTGAATTTAATCTATTTGCAAAGGTGTTTGGTAATTCTCGCTGCTGAACAAAACTTGAGTTGTGAAGATGTTTCTGATTTGTCTAAAAATGAAACCAGAGTACCAGCAATTCGCCAGCGCACCTTGTTAAGTATGCTTGCCTGTTTCATCGCCAGAAAATGCTTGCTAGTACTACTAGTTTTATGTAGTAGAGGTTACACTCCCATACTTAACAAACACACTTCAGTTTCCATTTATGTTGTTGTCTTTGTGACAGGGGAGGACTCAGTGGTCATGCAAGCATGTACATTATACATCATGTTAGTGTTACACCTTGCGCACACAGGTTTAGTGTTGGGTATTAGTTCCAATAACAAGTTGTCCACTTTTTGTTTTTCATGTGAGGTTTCTGACACTTTATTTATAGGTCTGTTGGGCCCCTCTTTTTGTTTTGAACCAACGTCCCATCAGTTTTTCTATTTGAAGGAACTGAATCGACTTTTTGGTTTGAGTGTTGAAGCTCTGAAGCAGAGCTAACTCTTGAGAAGGGGAACAACACACATACATATTTACATGCATATACCCGTCCCACACATATATGAAATATGTGTCTTGTATTGGCAGTCTTTTTCGTTCAGTATCTTTGTAACGTTATAGCAATTTTAAGATGAGCAACAAACACAAAGAAATGATCTTGGGAAATTTAGTTTTGCCAAATGTGTGATAAAACTGAATTCAAAATCACTGTTATACTCTGTACTTTGCAACACATGTCCGCAAAACCTTAGCTTTAGTAAAGGAGAACACAGACAATGTTGAGTCTAGCATTGCAACGTTAAAGTCCTAAAATGACAGTACTTTTAACCTTTGGTCTACTCCTGTTTCCTGTGTGTCGTTACATGTATGTATTTATAGCAATTAACCCAAAACATACACACACACACACACACACACACACACACACACACACACACACACACACACACACACACACACTTGAAAACGACGTTAAACACCAAATACAGAAAGAACACACACACACACACACACACACACACACACACACACACACACACACACACACACACACACACACAGGACAGCCCATCATTGTATTTATTTCCTGCACCTTCACAACACTTGGAGAAACACTGGCAAGACAACATGTCAAGTGCATTTATCCTACATACGTGATAGAGATACTCGTGAAATAATAATCGTTCAAATCACACGTGTGTATATCATATAAATAAGGTCATGTCAAGCAAGTCTGGCAGGGACGTGTTTTTTCACTGCTGATGATGCCAAAGTCACCGAGACAAACGTCATTATAGAAAAAAAATTGCGCTCGCTAATTACCGTCGATGAATTTTTAGAACTAACACGTCACGCCACACTTTGAGAGTGACGTTTCTTTGCTTTGACGTAATATATTGCACAAGGCTTTAGAAGAGATCGAGGTTCCAAAACAAGTGTCTTCAATTTAGCTGCCTCGACTGCAGGACATTTTCAGTAAAATACACCTAAGTACAGTATGTAGGATAAACAGAATACTACATGGCTTGCTGTGTCGTACCAGATTTACACTCGTTGCTTTTTACATTTAGTCAAAATTGACGTAGAGGGGGGAATCGAGACGAGGGTCATATGGTGTATGTGTGTCTGTGTGTGCGTGTAGAGCGATTCAGAGAAAACTACTGGACCGATCTTTATGAAATTTGACATGAGAGTTCCTGGGTATGAAATCCCCAGACGTTTTTTTCATTTTTTCGATAAATGTCTTTGATGACGTCATATCCGGCTTTTCGTGAAAGTTGAGGCGGCACTGTCACGCTCTCATTTTTCAACCAAATTGGTTGAAATTTTGGTCAAGTAATCTTCGACGAAGCCCGGACTTCGGTATTGCATTTCAGCTTGGTGGCTTAAAAATTAATTAATGACTTTGGTCATTAAAAATCTAAAAATTGTAAAAAAAAATAAAAAATTATGAAACGATCCAAATTTACGTTCATCTTATTCTCCATCATTTTGTGATTCCAAAAACATATACATATGTTATATTTGGATTAAAAACAAGCTCTGAAAATTAAAAATATAAAAATTATTATCAACATTTTTTTTTCGAAATCATTTTAAAAACACTTTCATCTTATTCCTTGTCGGTTCCTGATTCCAATAACATATAGATATGATATGTTTGGATTCAAAACACGCTCAGAAAGTTAAAACGAAGAGAGGTACAGAAAAGCGTGCTATCCTTCTCAGCGCAACTACTACCCCGCTCTTCTTGTCAATTTCACTGCCTTCGCCATGAGCGGTGGACTGACGATGCTACGGTCTTGCTGAAACATTGCATTGCGTTCAGTTTCATTCTGTGAGTTCGACAGCTACTTAACTAAATGTTGTATTTTCGCCTTACGCGACTTGTTTAAATATTTAATTTAATATTTATAAAAAAAAATTAAAAAAAACTCGTGTAAATCTGGTACGACACAGCAAGCCATGTAGTATTCTCTATGTACACATGTTCTGTATCGTACATTTGAATGTACATGAATCCATAGATATAAATATAAATGATGCATGTTGATATGGTTTGATCAAACCTGAAAGCAAACTAGTATTAACATTTTTTAACAGTTCGGGAAGTTAATTTGCCAAACATGTGCAATGCTGTCAACAGCAACAACAACAGAAGAAAAGAAGCAGACAGAGAAAGAAGATAGCTATGCTTGTGACATCGTTAACTTACAAATGCACAGCACAAACAAACAACCCGAGGCAGATATATATGTGCACATCTTAGTTTTAACACGAAACGCACAGAGAAAGCAAGACAAACTGCTGGTTGGAAACATGAGAACTTCAACTAACAAGACAATAACATAAACTGCTGTATGTCATGCACATCGACATCCTGACCTATGCATTTGCCTTTTAAGGCACAACTGACAAAACGGGCCTTTGCCTATTGAAGCACTACTTACAATACAGTCCTTTACCTGTAAAAGTACAGCTTACAAACCAGTCCGTTGCCTATTGGAGTACAGCTTACAAAACTGTCATATGCCTATTGAAATGCAGCTTACAAAACTGTCATTTGCATATTTAAGTACAGCTTACAAAATAATCCTGTGCTATTTGGAGTACAGCTTATTAAAAAAGAATGTGCCCATGCAAATACTGCTTACAAAACACTCTTGCCTATTGTAGCACAACTTACAAAACAGTCTTGCCTATTGTAGCACAACTTACAAAACAGTCATTTGCCCATTGAAGTACAGCTTACGAAATAATCCTTTGCTTCTCAGAAACAAGGGTAGACGCCTGGGCTGTTAATTCCATACATGGAAGGTTCAATTTACAATTCAAACAGATAAAAGAACATTCACTTTCACCTGTATACATGTCGCATACACATTTACAAGTCCAAAATAACGTCTGCACACTGCATACAGATTTACACATCCACAAACAAAACCCGTTTGTACGTTGTATACCTTTCTCGCTTATTATACAATTCACCACATACATGTCGCATAGACATTTACAAAACCAGAAGAACGTCTGCACACTATATATGTGTTGCATTCATAAGTACAAATCTCGCCAAAAAACTTATATACGCTGTATACATGTCTCGCTTATTATACTACTTACGAACGATGCAAATCCACTTCTACTTGTATAGGACATACATGTTGTATACACATTTACAAAACCCAGACAAAGTAGGTCTGCACGCTGATTTACTCATCGATACAAAAAATACGTATGTACGTCGTATACCCTTCTGGCTTAGCATACAATTTACGAGGCAAATCCACTTCTTGTATATAACATACATGTCGCATACACATTTACAAAGCCAGAAACTCCACGTCTGCACGCTGTATAAATGTCTCGCTCCCACCCCCTGACAGCCGGAGGACCAACGATGCTGGCCATGACAGCCGCTGGCCAGTTCCCTCCCAACATCGGATCCCCCCTCAGTAGCCGCCACTTCTCCTCCGGCCAGAGTTCCAGCCCCCACCTGGAGCTGGCGTACCAGCAACAGCAGGACGCTCTGCAGGGCTACCTCCAGGCCACCAGCCCCCAGCCTACCACCTTCGGCGCCGGGATGCTCGGAGGCGGGATCGGACCTGCCGGATTGGCTGTGAGTAGAGTTGTTAATGTGGAGACTGATTGATGTTTGGTTGTACACCCCTGAGTATTGAGATCTATAGGCTTTATACTCTGTCTGATTGCCTGTTTGTATGCTTTGTTTGTTTGTTAGTTTGTCTGCACATCTATGGGTTTTTTTTCTCTGTGTGTGTGTGTGTGTGTGTGTGTGTGTGTGTGTGTGTGTGTGTGTGTGTGTGTGTGTGTGTGTGTGTGTGTGTGTGTGAGTGTGTGTGAGTGTGTGTGTAGTTCTTGGTTTGTTTTTGTGTGTATTTTGTTTTTCGGTGTACAGGCTGGGTTACAGGAGTCGAGTTGATATACTTTAGTCCAGGGTAAACTCCATTGAGAGTACAATTTATCCCGGACTAAAGTCGCCAACCTTGACTCGTGCATACCAGCCTTAGAACCTACTAATTTGTATTATTTACTCGTATGTATTTTGGATGGATTGACTGTTGTGGTGGCGTTTATTGTCGTTTTGGTTTGGCATGGTAGAAACAAGTATTACTTGTAGGATTAAGTCGGGAAGACTTTTTGTTTTTCTTAAAATTTATTTTTATTTCGGGAATGATCTCTTCCAAGTGTACTGTGCCCTATTTTCTTTTTTTAAATATGAAAAAGTTCAAATTTGTTTCGTTTGCCTTGTAGAATATTAGTATGTCTTGATTGCTTCATCTTTGTAATAATTTTTCGCTTGTATTTTTGTTTTGTTGTAACGTGTACAGGGCCGGACTACCGGGGGGGTTATGGGGGTTGCGCAACCCCCCCCCTAGCCTAAACATGTACCTTACTTATTTAATTTTTTTTTTATTATTGCTTATTTTATGCCGTTTTATGCAAGGAGCGACCATTTTCCTATCTCAGAATATGACCTACCCGTCAGCTTCAGGGGGCTTCGCCCCCTGACCCCCACAACGAGGGGGGGGGGGGGGGGGTGGGTTCTAGGGTTTCCGGACCCCCCCCCCCCCCCAGCCAAAAAATAAAAATATTGAATGAGGTATGCATTTCTTTATTTCACATTGAGTGTCAATTTTTGGGGTATTAATCAGTGACAAAATCTGCTAACTGAAACTGGTAATGATCATCCTCAGAATGCACCAGATTGCACCATTTTGCATCCTTTTTTTCAAAATTTTCCGGGGGGGCATGCCCCCGGACCCCCCTAGCAAGCTAGGCGCTTTGCGCCGTCGGCTCGGCGCTTTGCGCCTTCACACCCATATCTTCACAATATACTTTTAAAAAAAAAACAGTCATAAAATGAACTGATCCGCCCCTGCCGCCAGGGGGGACATCCCCCTGGGCCACCACTTGCAACCCTCCCCCCTCCTCTTCGCCTAGTCCGGCCCTGGTGTAACACATGTTGTATAGTAGTTAGGCTATATTGCTTATAAAATACACACATTTATCACGTGTTGTCATCATTTTCACGAGTTTTCATTCACAAACACCTGGGAAATAAATTTCATGTTCCCCATGCAATAAAGCGAGGTGGTGAATGGGTTTGAGCTTTCAGGTGAAACGTGGTTTGTCAAAGTAAAAGCCAATCAGGCTGATTGTTTGATGTGTGGAACCATCGCGGCTTTGGATTTGTGTTTCCGAGGACAACGATTGTAAGCATTCACTCTCAAAGACCCAATCAATGTTGATAATTACCGCGGCGACTCATGGTCAATTTGCAACTTATCTCTGTAATCGCAAAATCCACAACGAAAAGTCATAAACACTTAAATGAAAAGAAATATGCTCAACACTTACTGAACTTCAGGTATGATCGCAGCTCTGTACATTTTCACACTGGAAGAAAAGCGCCAACAAGCTACGTTTGACGTCACATACAAGTTTGACGTGTTATCTCGTGCTACTGTGACGATGCTTTGTGGCCCGGAGTTGGATTCTAAAAATTCGTCTCCCTGTGGATTATTGTGCATTTTGTTGCACAACCAAAATGATGACAAAAACGATGTTTGGTGGCTTGTTGTCAGACCAGCATTTTGTTGTTGGTCCTCGGGGAGCATATCGCCTTTTGTCTCATAAAGATGAAACAAAAGACGAAATGGTCCCCGAGGACCAACAACAAAATGCTGGTCTGACAACAAGCCACCAAACATCTTATAATGTCACTATAGGGTTGGTTTATATTTGTAGTATTCTGTCCACCACCTCCCCCGCCCTCTTCTGTCACTTCTCCCCCAAATATTGCTTCCTATGTTGGCACCTGATGAATGGAGATAGTGTTAGTTCATTTCCGGTTGTAATTTATTTTTAGGTGTGTAACTAACCACCAGTTACACATTTGAGTCTAATCCTCTTTGGAAAAAGATGTTTTGTATCTAACATCCTATGCTTCTTCCCCAAACGGACATATATAAAGTCATTTAAAGTATCACTTTTTGATACATATATTAAATGTATTATTAGCTGCTGCCAAGATGTGGCTGTCACAATCCCGGAGGAGAGATGAGGTGCGTGACGAACGGCCTAGGACACAGACAACTGAAAGAAACCAAACGAAGGATGAAAATATAACGGCCTAGGACACAAACAACTCAAAGAAACCAAACGAAGGATGAAAATATAACGGCCTAGGACACAGACAACTCAAAGAAACCAAACGAAGGATGAAAATGTAACGGCCTAGGACACAGACAACTCAAAGAAAACAAACGAAGGATGAAAATATAACGGCCTAGGACACAGACAACTCAAAGAAAACAAACGAAGGATGAAAATATAACGGCCTAGGACACAGACAACTCAAAGAAACCAAACGAAGGATGAAAATATAACGGCCTAGGACACAGACAACTCAAAGAAACCAAACGAAGGATGAAAATATAACGGCCTAGGACACAGACAACTGAAAGAAAACAAACGAAGGATGAAAATATAACGGCCTAGGACACAGACAACTGAAAGAAACCAAACGAAGGATGAAAATATAACGGCCTAGGACACAGACAACTCAAAGAAAACAAACGAAGGATGAAAATATAACGGCCTAGGACACAGACAACTCAAAGAAACCAAACGAAGGATGAAAATATAACGGCCTAGGACACAGACAACTGAAAGAAAACAAACGAAGGATGAAAATATAACGGCCTAGGACACAGACAACTCAAAGAAAACAAACGAAGGATGAAAATATAACGGCCTAGGACACAGACAACTCAAAGAAAACAAACGAAGGATGAAAATGTAACGGCCTAGGACACAGACAACTCAAAGAAAACAAACGAAGGATGAAAATATAACGGCCTAGGACACAGACAACTCAAAGAAAACAAACGAAGGATGAAAATATAACAGCCTAGGACACAGACAACTCAAAGAAACCAAACGAAGGATGAAAATATAACGGCCTAGGACACAGACAACTCAAAGAAACCAAACGAAGGATGAAAATATAACGGCCTAGGACACAGACAACTGAAAGAAACCAAACGAAGGATGAACATATAACGGCCTAGGACACAAACAACTCAAAGAAAACAAACGAAGGATGAAAATATAACGGCCTAGGACACAGACAACTCAAAGAAAACAAACGAAGGATGAAAATATAACGGCCTAGGACACAAACAACTCAAAGAAACCAAACGAAGGATGAAAATATAACGGCCTAGGACACAGACAACTCAAAGAAACCAAACGAAGGATGAAAATATAACGGCCTAGGACACAGACAACTCAAAGAAACCAAACGAAGGATGAAAATATAACGGCCTAGGACACAGACAACTCAAAGAAAACAAACGAAGGATGAAAATATAACGGCCTAGGACACAGACAACTCAAAGAAACCAAACGAAGGATGAAAATATAACGGCCTAGGACACAGACAACTGAAAGAAACCAAACGAAGGATGAAAATATAACGGCCTAGGACACAGACAACTCAAAGAAACCAAACGAAGGATGAAAATATAACGGCCTAGGACACAGACAACTCAAAGAAACCAAACGAAGGATGAAAATATAACGGCCTAGGACACAGACAACTCAAAGAAACCAAACGAAGGATGAAAATATAACGGCCTAGGACACAGACAACTCAAAGAAAACAAACGAAGGATGAAAATATAACGGCCTAGGACACAGACAACTCAAAGAAACCAAACGAAGGATGAAAATATAACGGCCTAGGACACAGACAACTCAAAGAAACCAAACGAAGTATGAAAATATAACGGCCTAGGACACAGACAACTCAAAGAAACCAAACGAAGGATGAAAATATAACGGCCTAGGACACAGACAACTCAAAGAAACCAAACGAAGGATGAAAATATAACGGCCTAGGACACAGACAACTCAAAGAAAACAAACGAAGGATGAAAATATAACGGCCTAGGACACAGACAACTCAAAGAAACCAAACGAAGGATGAAAATATAACGGCCTAGGACACAGACAACTCAAAGAAAACAAACGAAGGATGAAAATATAACGGCCTAGGACACAGACAACTCAAAGAAAACAAACGAAGGATGAAAATATAACGGCCTAGGACACAGACAACTCAAAGAAACCAAACGAAGGATGAAAATATAACGGCCTAGGACACAGACAACTCAAAGAAACCAAACGAAGGATGAAAATATAACAGCCTAGGACACAGACAACTCAAAGAAAACAAACGAAGGATGAAAATATAACGGCCTAGGACACAGACAACTCAAAGAAACCAAACGAAGTATGAAAATATAACGGCCTAGGACACAGACAACTCAAAGAAACCAAACGAAGGATGAAAATATAACGGCCTAGGACACAGACAACTCAAAGAAACCAAACGAAGGATGAAAATATAACGGCCTAGGACACAGACAACTCAAAGAAACCAAACGAAGGATGAAAATATAACGGCCTAGGACACAGACAACTCAAAGAAACCAAACGAAGGATGAAAATATAACGGCCTAGGACACAGACAACTCAAAGAAACCAAACGAAGGATGAAAATATAACGGCCTAAGACACAGACAACTCAAAGAAACCAAACGAAGGATGAAAATATAACGGCCTAGGACACAGACAACTCAAAGAAAACAAACGAAGGATGAAAATATAACGGCCTAGGACACAGACAACTCAAAGAAACCAAACGAAGGATGAAAATATAACGAAACGAGAATGAAAGAACAATAAACAAGATTTTATTTATAATTACAGATAGAATGACAGTTACATATATCTAACCTAATAAAGAAACGCCTACACGATTTTATTTATAATTACAGATAGAATGACAGTTACATATATCTAACCTAATAAAGAAACGCCTACACGAATTTATTTATAATTACAGATAGAATGACAGTTACATATATCTAACCTAATAAAGAAACGCCTACACGATTTTATTTATAATTACAGATAGAATGACAGTTTTATTTATAATTACAGATAGAATGACAGTTTTATTTATAATTACAGATAGAATGACAGTTACATATATCTAACCTAATAAAGAAACGCCTACACGATTTTATTTATAATTACAGATAGAATGACAGTTACATATATCTAACGTAATAAAGAAACGCCTACACGATTTTATTTATAATTACAGATAGAATGACAGTTACATAGATCTAACGTAATAAAGAAACGCCTACACGATTTTATTTATAATTACAGATAGAATGACAGTTACATATATCTAACGTAATAAAGAAACGCCTACACGATTTTATTTATAATTACAGATAGAATGACAGTTACATATATCTAACGTAATAAAGAAACGCCTACACGATTTTATTTATAATTACAGATAGAATGACAGTTACATATATCTAACCTAATAAAGAAACGCCTACACGATTTTATTTATAATTACAGATAGAATGACAGTTACATATATCTAACCTTATAAAGAAACGCCTACAAAAAAAGCCTATTCTAAGAAAGCCAAGAATATGAAATAAGAAAATATCGAGAAGTTAGTTAACCTAGCTAATACACTACATACCCAACTACACAACCTCTCCGTTCGCTATCCTGGTCTGCACTGATTCACACACCACTTGCATACACGTCATTCGCTCACCATTCACACACCACTTGCATACACGTCATTCGCTCACCATTCACACACCCCTTGCATACACGTCATTCGCTCACCATTCACACACCACTTGCATACACGTCATTCGCTCACCATTCACACACCACTTGCATACACGTCATTCGCTCACCATTCACACACCCCTTGCATACACGTCATTCGCTCACCATTCACACACCACTTGCATACACGTCTTTTGCTCACCATTCACACACGACTATCAACTATTCCACGTGCATTCCGAATCTCTGGTCACAAGCGTACTATATGATTCAGCACATTCATTCCCCATTCAGTCCTAACGCTAACACTTGTGACAGTGGCACAAACAATGTAACTTTCAATTATTAATGCAGTGACGGATGGCATGTCCCCCAAAAGATATAAAAGTGGGGTACTGAATTTCACCCATTAAGTTGTGATTGACACGAAACGTAAACATTTAACTGAGAATGTTGTAAAGCTGTAAAGGCGTGGATGACGGCTAACAAACTACAGCTAAACGACTCGAAAACTGAATCCATGCTTGTCAGGTCCCAGTACAGATCTTTCCCTGAAAATTCTTTGCCTTCTAGCATTCATGTCGGTGATAGCGACGTCAACTTTGTCTCTTCTGTGACTAATCTTGGCGTTACCTTCGACCACTTCCTCAACCTTTCCCAGCACGTCCAAAACATCCGCACAATTGCGTACAGTAACGTAAGGAAAATCAGTTCTATCCGCCACTATCTTACCCCCCAAGCCGCTCAAACTCTAGCCTGTTCTCTAGTTCTATCCAGAATAGACTATTGCAACAGCCTGTTCTATGGCTGTGATCAAAAACTTGTCGAGTCACTCCAAAAGGTACAAAACTCTGCCGCCAAATTGATATATCGTTCTAAGAAGTTTGATCATGTCACACCACTTCTTCGTTCCCTTCATTGGCTTCCCGTGTCCGCTCGTATCAGATACAAGCTTGCTTGTATCTGTTTCTCTGCCAAATTTGAAGATGGCCCTAAATACCTCAAGGAACTGCTCGTCACATATGACAATCCCTCTGACTACAACCTCCGCTCACGCGCTGACAGTCGCAAACTGGAAACTTGCCTTCTTTTGGAAATCGCTCGTTTGCTTCTGCGGCTGCCATTGTCTGGAATTCTCTCCCTTCCTCCGTTCGCCATTCTGCTTCTAAGGACTCTTTCCGCAGTTCCCTTAAAACGCACCTTTTTCGCGAATCCTTGTAAATTGTCCTTGCCATCTTTATAGACTGTTAGAGGTGAACTTAGATTTGTTGTTTGAATGTGTCTTTTTTGTATAGTTGCTTCAGCTTTGATTGAGCTATAGGGTTCTGTATGAAATTTGCATTTAGTTTTTCTTTTTCTTGCTGAGTGTATGTACAGTCCAGAGAGGAGACGGACATGGTGTGAGCTTGTCAAGGGGGAATATGAACATCTCAGTGGCAGGGGGATGGAAGCACTTGTTAATGAGTGGGAGTGTGTATGCGCGTGGTGTGCACGAGGATGTATGCACGTGAGTGCTATTTGTAAATGTGTATTATTATAATATCATCTTTGTATTTATATTATTGAAATTGTTATATCTCGATGTACAGCGCTAAGAGCATAGTTAAATTTGTGAAGCGGCGCTATATAAGCTATCTTTATTATTATTATTATTATCTTCAAAGCAAATATTTGAAATTAAGTAGATTATAACAGAATTACAAGTAATAGCTACTAATCACTTGTGTGTCCTAGAATTTGTAACTGTCTCTTTCTGAGTATGTAACAAACCCCTTTGTTTTTTGTTTGCGTGTTGTGTTGGATGTAATAGTCTAGTATATCTTTTAGTGGAGTATTTAAACCTTACAGATTTGTTTATGCTTGTGCGTGTTTGCTTACTGCTGGTGTATGTATTAGCATGCTATTTACATAGAAACATCCCTTCGGGACCTTTGTCTCACAGTTTCAGCCATTCCCGCCCAAAGCATACCAAGTAATGCCAGCCAGTAGGCCGTCAATGCCCCCCTTTTCAGAAGAGAAAGGTGATCACGGCAATAAGGCCAATGGGGGGCACATTTCCCCCTATTCTGCTGTAATGTACAGTATGAATCCACAACATCCAGTTCCGAACGGTCATTCAAGTGTAAGTTTGTCCACCCCATGATTCAGTGCCCATTTGTATGTGTACCATTCATGTGGAAGTATTCAATCAAGTAGCCTTTGAAAACATAGTTTTGAATTTTTTTACTAAATCTGCACAATGTCTTGATAAGGTAGAGAATGCCAACGTCTATGAGAGGTACAGGTGTGATTTACAGGTGTGATTGATAGGCATCTTCTTGGATGCAGACACACTAAATAACAGACATTTTGTTTCTAGTTCAAAGTATGCTTTTCTTTTCTTTTCGGTTGAAAGTGTTGATAAACGAGTATGTCTAAAAAACGTATAGATGAATTTAATTATATTCTTAAGTATGTCTAAAAAACGTACAGATGAATTTAATAACATTCTGAAGTATGTCTAAAAAAATGTATAGATGAATTTAATAACATTCTGAAGTATGTGGAAAACACGTATAGATGAATATAATAACATTCTGAAGTACTGACCAAATGACATTTACCTTCTACTTAAACAAAAACATCTGTAATATATTCCTGGCACCTTCTCTAGGCTTTTACGAAAGTTTTTTTTCATTTATCACGTTTCTGATAATTGGTCTCTGATCCTGACAGTTGTGTGACCCGCAAGAACATATCCTGCGCTGTGTTCCATTTAACATCGCTTGCCTTTTCTTTCATTGCTTTCTACTGGTATGCATTTATATCTGGGGGGGTAGATTTTGTAGCAAATAACGATTTAATAGCGTGCTGTTTTCACATGTTTGCTTGTTGGTGTTTGTTGAGCATGTCAAGAAGCCACACAAAAGAGAGGGGTGATGGTATGGCCACAGTCTCACTGCCTGCATTGTTCAGCTGTGCACAACTTTGCTTATCTGTCTTGTCTTGTTCTACACAGGGGCCCCAGCTCATCCCAGCTTCCTTCCAAAATGGCTATGCATAAGCCGGTTCCAGCATAGGATTTACAGGTACTTATTTTTTTTAAGCCGTAAAACTGAAAAATTGTTAACCCTAGATAGAACAAAAGACTGTTGAGAATTGGTCGTTTGATTGCACATGCATTTCGAACTGTTGCATTTATTTATTATTTAAAAATATGCATGCAAGAGCATGCTAGGAAGAAACCAATAGGAAACTTATGGAGAAAAAGATGTTACTGAATTAACAATTTATACCTAAGAGTAGTTTTCTTTTTGGCAGTTTTTAGAACAACATAGTTATGTACTTTTCACTTTTTCAAGTGTCACAGATAAGTTCGAAGATGAAAGACGTGTAACTATAATAAGCTGATGTATTTGGGCTTTGTAAATGTTATAAAGCATGCTTTTTTTTGCTGTTGGTGTGGTTTGTACTTGGTGGTGTTTAAGTTATCGCTTTGTATCATTCGTCATGGGATTTGTGGTGATGGGGCTTTGAGTTTGTGCTGTGAACATTTTTTTTTTAGACTTTAATTTTGTTGTTATATTTGATGGTTTACTTGTATTATTTTTGAATTTCGAAAATGCTGTCCATTTTTGGGTCATACCTTTTTCTTCTTTTCTCCCTTTGTTGTTTTGCTATTAATTTATTGATTGATTGATTGATTGATTGATTGATTGATTTGTTCATTGCTTTATTACTTTATGCTCAGTTTCAGTTAATTTTCTTCTCATCTTAAAGGTGTTAAGAAATACACAACTTTAACAGACTACTGCCGTTTCATGTCGCTGTGCTTGAACCTTGATTTGCTATGTTGCAGTCGAGCCTAACAGGGGCAGTCCTCACCGGTCGGAACTTTTGAGGATTTTTGAAGAGAGGAAACTGAAGGAGGAGTAGATGCAGTTTGCGTGTACATAAATCGCTGGAAGGGAACAGGAGGATGTGGGATTATCGGAGAAGACGAGAGCGTGGAGAGAAAAGTACCACACACTGCAAAGGACCAGAGGGATCAACACGGCTGACACTCGGCGAGAGCAGAATAAGGATTGTTGCAAGGCTGCAGAACAAAGCATGGATCACATGACTATGCCAGTCGGAACAAATGAAACTGACCCACGGGTCACCGGACAATTTGCGTAACCTTGTGTTGACGGTTTATTTTAATTATGCGCACATGTGTTCGTGAGTATGCTGCTTTGATGGGGCTTTGTTCTTTTCTGGTTGGAATTTGTGTGTCACTGTCAATTTTATTTTATTTTTTTCGCTTTTACAAATTCCTTTTATTTCCCCCTTTTTAACCACAGTGCTGTAAATATGTGAATTTACGCAGCAAGAATTTTTATTCAATGAAATGTCTCAAATGTACTCTTGATACTTACAGCCATTTTGTTTGTTCGTTTGTAAGGAACTTTTGGGTGTGTGTGTACTTGTGTGATGCAACAAGGTTACTAGAAGACTTTGAAGGGATTGGGGTGGTGGGGGAGGTTTCTGTAATGTAGGCAGTGTAAGTGTGAGCTTTTCCTTTTTATTTAAAATTTCACATACATTAGTCACAGTGGGTTTAGAATATGTTTGCCATGGAAGCAAATTTAAATGGTAGCTTATAATAGTTTGTATATGCCAGTTTATGTGGTTTTAATTGTTCAAATGAGTTACCAAGCTTCTTCTGCTTCATTTTATTTGTTGTTTTGTTTTATTGTCATCTATATGTGTCGTCTTTGTTGCTTTTATTATAAGTAATGGAATAAATATATTGCTGGCCATCACGAACAAATTTGTACATAACCCGCTATGTCATTGTTTTGGTTACAGTTACTGTCGTCAATGTTTGTCAGATTTGATTTTTAAAGCCATTTTACACGCAGTTTATTGTAGTTTTTTTTGAGTTCTTTATATTCAATATTTGTAGTGCTTTATCAGCGACGTTTTACTTCAGTTTTTTAATGCTAAAGAAGACATTTGTTGTGATTTTCTTAAAGTTAGTAGTGTATACCTACTTATCTTGAACCACAAATATAGATCACAAACCCCCCCGCGGGTTAGGGGGAAGAATTTACCCGATGCTCCCTAGCATGTCGTAAGAGGCGACTAACGGATTCTGTTTCTCTTTTTACCCTTGTTAAGTGTTTCTTGTATAGAATATAGTCAATTTTTGGAAAGATTTTAGTCAAGCAGTATGTAAGAAATGTTAAGTCCTTTGTACCGGAAACTTGCATTCTCCCAGTAAGGTAATACATTGTACTAGGTTGCAAGCCCCTGGAGCAAATTTTTGATCAGTGCTTTTGTGAACAAGAAACAATTGACAAGTGGCTCTATTCCATCTCCCCCCTTTCCCCGTCGCGATATAACCTTCGTGGTTGAAAACGACGTTAAACACCAAATTAAGAAAGAAAGAAAGAAAGATCACAAACCATCCACAGAAGAAAGATGTGTGTATATAATTCCCAATTTGTTTGCTTCGTCCTATGTTAAGTTTTTTTCATATCGTGCCTCTTTGTTCATGCTTTTAAGCAAAAGAAAAATAGTCTGCGCAAGTCCAAGGCTTTTGTACGTTTGCTGGGGCTTTTGTACGTTTGCTGGGAAAGTGTCAAATGGAAAGTTCACTTTTAACTGTCTCTTCACTGAACTGCACAAGTGCGTGTCTTTAATTATGTTATATTATATGGATAAGGGTGTGTTGTTATCTTTGTGGACGTATTTGTGTGTTGAAGGTTGGAAATGACTAACTGTACCTCTGTACTTTGTGATGTATGTTGATCTGACGAAAAGAAAATCTGTGGCTACCATAATTTTCTCTATTCCCTTTTTTGACAGTTCGTTAAGCAATATGAAACCAAGCGCTGATTTTCTTTATTGTGAACAATAGCTGCTCTTTTACAAATGTTGGACGTTTTTAAACATGATCTGCAGGTGTTCTTTTTAATTTGAGATCTTAATTTACATCAAGGAATCAGGCATGTGTACATTTGATTTGTTAACGTGTTGAACAGTGTTGTTTGTGACTGTTTGTCTTTGGGTTACTGAACGCTGGTTGTACAATTTTATGACTGTCTTTTTACCAAAAAGGTTTCAAAGAGAATGTACTGCATTGAATTAGATTTTCGTTTTTATATACGTATTTTTTTGTCTTTCTGGTGCTCATTTTTGAGCGTCAGTGGAACGATGTACAGGACTCTTGTCTGTGTCACTGTTGATCATCGCTATGGTTTGAAAGGTTCACGTCTTCAGTGTTCATTGCATGGTTTACATTTTTTTTACCGTAACCCCCACCCATCATTGCATGAGAACATACATATTCACTGTTAAAATCCCCATCATGTTTCTGATATTGTACAACTTTTTACCATGTGACTATTTATCGTGTGGTGTACTATTTGACTGTAATTATAATATACCAATCATGAAATCCTGGATGGATAATGATAATATGGTTTCACTTCCATTGTATGTTGTTAACCACTCTACGCATCAATTTATCTTCATAATCTGTCAAAAGAGAGCGAACCTGTGAGTAATTTTGGTCTTTTTTAGTTGACAATTTTACTGCAAATAAATGTGCAAAGAAAGTTGCAAGCTTTCAGAAGCATGGTTCCAACTTGTAAAAATAATAGTGTGAGATTTATTTGGATGGAGACACAACCTAATTTGTGGTTTACAAACAGCGTGTTGGCTGTCAGTTTAATGGTGTTGTTTGAATACTTTGTTTTGGTCCTTCAAGAAGGAGGTTTTTTAAAAAGACGTTCATGCCATTTTTTATCTTGGAAAAGATGTCTGCTTGTGTTGATGTTCTGACCACCACATAGGTTCTCTTCTGTCGACTCAGTTTGTGATCAGCCTGTCTCACTATGCAAGTTCCTTGCTTTTTCTAGTGTCAATAACTCATTCAAGGCTTCCATATTTTTTGTCTCGTTTTGTTTTGCTTTGTACGTTTACATTTTGATTGAACAACACATTGCAATCCCTGCATTAAATTTAACTTGATTCAGGATCATTAATCATGGTGATTTGTATTGTATCCTTGTACTTCAATTGCAAAACAAAACGACCATGTCCACTTTTGTTAACGGTTGCATGATGTAACATCCAAAATATGTAAAGTAAGTTTGCAAGGAATTGTTACTGTTAAT
Source organism: Littorina saxatilis (assembly GCF_037325665.1). Classification (NCBI taxonomy): domain Eukaryota; kingdom Metazoa; phylum Mollusca; class Gastropoda; order Littorinimorpha; family Littorinidae; genus Littorina; species Littorina saxatilis. Next base: position 248,568 of record NC_090253.1, read on the forward strand.
CGCTATGTTTAAACAATGTGCTACCGGGCGTTGGTAACAGTAAACATGAGGTTGATCACATGTTTATACTTCTTCTTCTTCAAGGCTATCAAACGCTTGCTTTGTCTTTTACAGACTAATTGTTATGAATGAATTGTTATTAAAACAAGGAGACGGACTTGTGACTTGGGATTTAGTTGATGAAACCAACAACGATGCTTTTGTTGTCAACATGTAAAGAGTCAGTTGTGAAATTTAGTTATGATCTTGGTTCAACGAAAGTTCCTTTTTCTCATTGATAATTTCTACTATTTCCTCATTGATAATTTCTACTATTTCCTCATTGATAATTTCTACTTAGGTTATTTGTCCTGTAGGAAAATAGTTGTGAATTGATGTCAGGAAGTAAAGTTCACATTTGAAAATGAGAACTGGCGAAGGAGAACAGCCTAGCTGAGTCAAAGGAGTCAATTTGGAAGGATGACAATTTTGCCATTGTATTATTCCTGGACATCTTTTGTTGGTTAAATTTAATATGACATCCTACCTCTCATTAATTTTATGTACACTTGAATTTTTAAATGCTGTGATGTAGACTAGGAAGCGATGATAGGAGTAGTTTGGTTTCTGCTGTGTTTGTGTCATTTGTAAATAATCATTGCGCCAGAATCAACTTCAGATAAAACAGAACATGACATAAGAGAAATTAACCCTTTCAGTGGAATTTTAAATTGTACCCGACAGTTATTATTCAAAAATAAAATGAGGTGTATTGAACTGTTTTGTGTGGTTTAAGTAAGATCTAACTATTTATCCTTTCTGTCATCTTATGGGTGAAATGGACGTCTGTTTTGGTACACTTCTTTCGCTGCTCAATAAAGAAATCGAAAAAAAAATATGACCAAGTGTCAAACAGAAACAAAACTCCCCAAACTCCCCAAACCCCTCTCCCCCCCCCCCCCCCCCCCCCCCCCCCCCCCCCTCTCTCTCTCTCTCTCTCTCTCTCTCTCTCTCTCTCAAACTCTGGACTTAAACCTGCTCGGATGCGAAAGAGTAACTATAATTGTTGATGCTCATTCCATCTGTCTGGTAAAAGGAATATGCACAATTGAACACCCCTGTTAGAGTAGACACTACATGTGAACATACTAGTTAGAGAGATGTAATACAAACATTCCTTGGAAGTGTTGATTTCGCTGTAGCCAAATATTTTTGAGACCTTGTGGAGGACAGGAATATCAGTACGAAAGAAATCCATTGAACCAGATACATTTGTTTGACGTGACCTGGGTAATGTAGAAGTAGATCCTGAAATTGGATGATATTAGATGGCTGTATGTATTTGTTTGTTTTGTCTGCCGGTTTGTCTGCATGCTTTTGTCCTTTTCTTGTTTCTTGGGCATAAGCATTTAGGAGAAAACGTATTCGATGTACATGAACTTATGTCACTTCCACCAAGTTTGTTTATATATGTGACAGATTCATTTACACCCAACAATTTATAATTAATACCTGACTCAAACTCAGTACCAAGTGTCGCTTTTCAGAAAAGGATGGACCTACTTTCTTTCTTGTTACACATAATGTTAATGTTCTTACAAAAGAGTTACTCATATTAACCCTAACAGTTTTTGAGATGTCTTAATTGTGTGCCTGTTAGGTCAGTGTATTCCACAACTGACTTGTCCACATGGCTTAAAGGTGGACTCTATTTGGTGCTTTAGTTGAAAAGAAAGTAGACCACTTAATACCTAGAAAGTATATCCACTAGTAATAAAGTTAGGGTTAGGATTAGGGATAAAGTACGCAAAGCAACAGCCTTTTATCATCAGCCCAACATCTCATGTTTTTTTTAATGGTTTTGCATTAAATTCCATGTTTCATTAATTTAATTCTTGTATTGTCTGTTAACACGTTCCCTTTATCTCAGGAATGATGCTGTGTGTTTCTTTTGGTTTTATTTACTGTGAGAGAGTAGTGGTAGAAGTAGCCATCTTTGAGTGTACATACATGCTCGAATACAGCACTTGTTTGTAAAGTTCAAATGCTAATTTCAGTGGGGTAGGTGACTATGTTTAATGGAGCTTTGTCGATTTGTTACTTCTCCTGTATATTAAATAGCAAATTTGAAGCTTTTTTTTGATTTTTTTTTTTGGAGTGAAACAGAATCCCGTAAAAAGAGGTTAGGTTTATAGAACATTAGAAAGGAAATTATACTGGCAACTTACATATGGAGGCTTCTTTGCAACGAACTGTGCAGAAAGATATTCATCATCAAGATTTTGTTAACGCCAAGTGTTGACTGGTTTGATTACGTTCACGTTGAAAAACAAACTGTCCTTCTCGTTTTGGATGTAAACAACACTAGATGTTGTGGGTACCTGTGTTTCTGAGTAGTGTATAACAATGTTGTTAATAGCACTGATTGATTTGTACTTGTCACTTGTCGTGAGGACAGTGTGTTGACTTCAATTCCATCCATGTTGTTTGATTGTACCAGTTACATCAACTGTGATGAACGGTAGACAGTAGTCGACTACTCTCTCTCTGTCTCTCTCTCTGTCTCTCTCTCTCTCTCTCTCTCTGTCTCTCTCTCTCTCTCTCTCTCTCTCTCTCTCTCTCTCTCTCTCTCTCTCTCTTTATTGTTCTTTTGTGAAGTGTTATATGCACACCTTTCATGAGTCAAAGCTTAATAGTGATAGCCCAAAGTTGTTAACCACTGCCACCAACTTCTTAAAAGACAATGTTTTTTATAGAAAGTTTGTGCCATGAGGACATTAGACGATGAAGTATCCATTTAGATTTAGTCCTTCTGTAGTCTGTATTGAGTTAGCAACTTGGTTCCTATGCAAATAGGCTACACCGATGTACTAAGACTATTATTTATTGTTTAATGACGAATTAAAACAAGCAACACCGAGAGTAGCACAAAGCAGCGTCTTTCTCTCTTGTGAGGAAGCTGGTATGTGCGAGACCGTGTTTCAATACTTGTGCTTATGTAGTCCGTAGATTTTTCAGAGACGTAGTATTATAATGCCACAAAAATATTGTCAGCCCGACATCGAAGAGTGCCCATTTGAGCGACATCCTGAAGTTGTGTGCTGAGTTCTCCACACATTGTTGCTAGATTATTCGCGAATCACAAAATTCGACTGCGAAAACAAATTCAGAATCGTTAGAGCATCACAAACATGCACATGTAGGTATAAAGCGAATGTGTTTGTTTGCAGATTAGAAGACATTAAGTAAAGACGTCTACGAAAGGAAAGCAGAATCCAAATTTACAATACAATAACTTTATTAATCTCTAAAAGAGAAATTACATTGCTGAGCGTTTGGTTTATAGAACGAGATATTGTCTTTAAATGCATTTGTGAATGTGCGTTACAAACCGAAGGAAGAGGCGCAAATCACTTGCCATACTTTTAACGTAGGCACGTGCTCTTCTCATGACGTATTTCACACTGTTCTTTGACAGTGCGACCTACTTCTCTCTACCAGGTTCTAGGTTGAAGAACACTCTTCGATGGCGGGTCATTTTGTTTGACAACTATTGCAAATATAGTTTTGCTAATTTATTTGATGGTAATTACTGCTTTATTTGATTCATGATAATGTAGAGATAGATTGTAGGCCGAATTACAAAGAATATGTGTTGACCCTTTTTTTCCTTATACTGATTTTTACCAGTGACGTTCTGCACACTTACGAACTCAGAAACCAATTCTGACGTGCCAAAGTTTGTTGTTCATGTTTCCACACAGCCCTCAGCCAAAGGGTTGTCTCCCTTAGCAATAGGTTGTCTGTCTTGTTCTGCGCGCTGGTGTTTTCCCGGCGTGCTGTGCTTGTAACCATCTTGACACGTCCATGTATGAAAATACCTTCACCTGTACATATTGTTTCGGTGACCTTTCTCACGAGGTTTTTATCTCCCCTGTTTTGTGCTCCTCATGACGATGTAAATAATGACTGAACCTTATCATCATTGTTATCATTTGTGCTTGACTCCCTTATTGATTATCGCCCTTTTCAACTGTCAAGGAGTTACTGGCTCCGGTTATGATTTGGTCATGTGCACATGTGTTCTTTTTTTGACAATAAAAACGGTTGAAATGCAAAATATTGGTGTGGAGCAGAAGATGTAGGTGTTTGTGAGTGTGTGTATGTCAGTATGTATGGAAGTGCAAACAAAGAAATAAAATAAAAAAATACCTTGAAATTCCCCAATTCCATGTGAAAAGTTGAGGTAGTGGTCCAAGGGAAACAACTGCTGTGGAAAAACCTGGGTGAAAAAAACCTAATTACCTCCCCTAAATAAAATAGTTGAAATGCGGCAAAACAGTAAATAAAATGCAGCCAACGGTCTAAGGGGAGCAACTCCTGTCAGCCCAAAAAGTGGTAAGAAAGTTTTTGCAAGGAGGCTGATAATAATTGAAAACGGGTAAAATAAGCCAGAAAAAGCGTGTAAAATGTAATGAATGGAAGCATAAATGAGTAAAGTCACTGCTTACCATGATAAGAAGGGTAAACAAGGCGAAAAGAAGAAGAAAACGCCGTAAACAAACTCGGCGGCAAAATACAGACAAGAAATGGCTGCATTGTGATGAGAAGAGTCCAAGGGAAGCAACTCCGACTGACTTTGGCAAGGGAGGCAACCACGACTATGCAACCCAAAATAGTGTAAAATGACGTGAAAAACATTATTTGGGGATTGGCGATTGGGCGGGTCATGTTTTGTGTATCTTTTGCAGATATTAACGACCCTCGCAGGGGTTTTCCGGGATTTTTCTGCCCTGCAATGCGCAACAACCCCCCAAAAATGTTGTAGCCCTAAAAATATTTGTACCATTTGAGAATATGAAATACGTAAATGCCCGATTCCGGAATAATAAAGTCCCATTCCGGAATTGTTGCTTGCCCCATTTGAGAATATTACTATTTAAGAATACGTGACCCATTCCGGAATAATAAAGTCCCATTCCGGAATTGTTGCTTGCCCCATTTGAGAATATTACTATTTAAGAATACGTGACCCATTCCGGAATAATAAAGTCCCATTCCGGAATTTTTGCTCCATTTGAGAATAACAAAGCCCATTCCGGAATTTTTGCTCCATTTGAGAATAACAAAGCCCATTCCGGAATTTTTGCTCCATTTGAGAACAAAAAGGTCATAGTCATATACTACGTGAAATGGATGGATGGCTGGTTGGCTGGCTGGCTGGCTGGCTGGCTGGCTGGCTGGCTGGCTGGCTGGAATAACGGAATGGGCTGGCGGGCTGGCTGGCTGGCTGGCTGAAATGGGCAGGCTGAAATGGGCAGGCTGGATGGCTGGCTGGCTGGCTGGCTGAAATAACGGAGCTGGCTGGCTGGCTGGCTGGCTGGCTGGCTGGCTGGCTGGCTGGCTGGCTGAAAGAAATGGGCAGGCTGGATGGCTGGCTGGATGCTGGGCTGGCTGGTTGGCTAAAAGAAATGGGCTGGCTGGTTGGTTGGCTGGCTGAACGAAATGGGCTGGTTGGTTGGCTGGCTGGCCGGTTGGCTGGCTGGCTGGCTGGCTGAAATAACGGGATGGGCTGGCTGGCTGGCTGAAAGAAACGGGCTGGCTGGGCTGGCTGGCTGGTTGGCTAAAAGAAATGGGCTGGCTGGCTGGTTGGCTGGCTGAACGAAATGGTCTGGTTGGTTGGCTGGTTGGCTGGCTGGCTGGCTGAAATAACGGAATTGGTTGGCTGGCTGGTTGGCTGAAAGATATGGGCTGGTTGGGCTGGCTGGTTGGCTGGCTGGCTGGCTGGCTGGCTGAAAGAAATGGTCTGGTTGGCTGAAATGGGCTGGTTGGTTGGCTGGCTGGTTGGCTGGCTGGCTGAAAGAACGAAATGGGCTGGCTGGCTGGCTGGCTGGCTGAAAGAACGAAATGGGCTGGCTGGCTGGCTGGCTGGCTGCCTGAAAGAAATGGGCTGGCTGGCTGGCTGGCTGGTTGGCTGGCTGAAAGAAATGGTCTGGCTGGCTGAAAGAAATGGGCTGGTTGGCTGGCTGGTTGGCTGGCTGAAAGAAATGGTCTGGCTGGCTGGTTGACTGGCTGAAAGAAATGGGCTGGCTGGCTGGCTGGCTGGCTGGCTGGCTGGTTGGTTGGCTGGCTGGCTGGCTGGCTGGCTGAAAGAAATGGTCCAAGGGAAGCAACTCCTGTCAAAAAATCTGTCCCAAAAAAAACCGTAATTAGCTCCCATAAATAAAATAATTTAAAAGTAAAAGTAAAAAGAGGCAAAACTGTCAAAGGGGAGCAACTCCTGTCAGCAAAAACAGTGCTAAGAACACGTAATTATCTCCCCTAAAGAAAATAAAACATTTACAAAAATGGAACAAAACAATCAATAAAATGCAGCCAACGGTCAAAGGGAAGCAACTCCTGTCAGCAAAAACAGTGCTAGGAACACGTAATTATCTCCCCTAAAAGAAATAAAAACATTTACAAAAATGGGACAAAACAGTCAATAAAATGCAGCCAACGGTCAAAGGGGAGCAACTCCTGTCAGCAAAAACAGTGCTAAGAACACGTAATTATCTCCCCTAAAGGAAATAAAAACATTTACAAAAATGGGACAAAACAGTCAATAAAATGCAGCCAACGGTCAAAGGGGAGCAACTCCTGTCAGCAAAAACAGTGCTAAGAACACGTAATTATCTCCCCTAAAGGAAATAAAAACATTTACAAAAATGATACAAAACAGTCAATAAAATGCAGCCAACGGTCAAAGGGGAGCAACTCCTGTCAGCAAAAACTGTGCAAAGAACACGTCATTATCTCCCCTTAATAATTTTTTTTTTTTCTTTTTTTTTTAATCCTAGGCCTGCGGCCAGGGGGAGAAGTATACCTGTAACACTTCAGAGTCAGACCAAATAAGAATTGAACCATTTGAGAACATCGCTTTTTTTTCAATCACTGTATCCAAGGCCTGCGGCCCGGGGGGTTGATATAGTACGATTTGCAAATCACACCAAATCAGAATAAAACCATTTAAGAATAAAACTTCGTGCAATTACTAAACATTTTAAAATTTTAAAGAGTCAATTAGTAGCTACCAAACAACGTAATACAAGTAAATAAGCAATGAATTGGGTCATTAAGTAGGTCAGTTAAGTAGGTTAGTTAGTTAGTTACTAAGTCAGTAAGTAAGTAAGTAAGTAAGTAAGTAAGTAAGTAAGTAAGTAAGTAAGTAAGTAAGTAAGTAAGTAAGTAAGTAAGTAAGTAAGTAGGTAAGTCATTACTAAGTAAGTAAGTAAGTATGTAAGTAAGTAATCAGTAAGTAAGCAATCAGTAAGTAATAAGTAAGTAATCAGTAAGTCAGTAACTACGTAAGTAAGTCAGTAAGTCACTACTCAGTAAATCACTAAGTAAGACATTTGGTTGGTTGGTTGGTTGGTTGGTTGGTTGGTTGGTTGGTTGGTTGGTTGGTTGGTTGGTTGGTTGGTTGGTTGGTTGGTTGGTTGGTTCGCCGACTGGTTGGTTGGCTAGCTGGCTGGCTAATTGGTTGGATGGGTAATTGGCCGGTTAGCTGGCTAATTGGTTGGCTGGCTATTTGGTTGGCTGCCTTATTGGCTGGCTGCCTTATTGGGTGGCTTGCTGGGTGACTGGGTGGCACCAAAGTCTGTAAGTAGGTCAGCCTTAAGTAGGTCATTGAATGAGTCTGTAAGTAGGTCAGTCAGTAGCTCAGTCTGTAAATAGGTCAGTTTTGATCAGATTTACTTAAGTCATTCGGTCAATTTTTTTGATTAGCTTAGTTAGTCAAGTAAATACGTCAAGTAGGTTTGTGAACTCAATAGGTCAAATCAGTCAATCAGTCAGTCAGTCAGTCAGTCAGTCAGTCAGTCAGTCAAATAAGTAGGTGAAGTTTTTGGGTCAAATTAGTCAAATCATTCAAGTAAGTAGGTCAAGTTACTTAAATGGGTGAAATAAGTCAAAATATAGGTCAAATAAGTTAGTCAAGTAAGGCAATCTGGTAACTAGGTCAAGCACAGAGGTCAACTACTTCAAGTGAGTAAGTAAAGTGAGTAAAAGAAGTAGGTCAAGTCAGTCAAGTTTAGTGAAAAACTTGTATTCCTTTTTCTTTAAACTTTTTGTGCTTACATTTTTTTATTTAAAATAATACAATTTCATTTTTGCTTCAACTTGGTTATTCTGTTGTCTTTTTACTAATTTTTGGCAATTTTATTATTTTTTTCATTTTTTTACCTATTTCTTGATTTGTACAGTAGGGTCCTTACCCTAATCCCTAACCCTAATCCCTTATTCCTAACCCTAATCCTCACCCTATTCCCTTATCCTTCATCCTTATCCCTAACCCTAATCCTCACCCTATTCCCTTATCCCTAATCCTTATCCCTAACCCTAACCCTAACCCTAACCCTAATCGTCACCCTAATCCTTATCCCTAACCCTAATCCTTATCCCTAACCCTAATCCTTATCCCTAACACTAATCCTGACCTATTCCATTATTCCTAACCCTATTCCATTATTCCTAACGTAATTATCATCCTATTCTCTTATCAATAATCCTTATCCCTAACCCTATTCCATTATCCCTAACCCTAATCCTTATCCCTAACCCTTACCCTTATCCCTAACCCTAATCCCTAAACCTAATCCTTATCCCTAACCCTAACCCTAACCCTAATCTTTATCTCTAACCCTAATTCTTATCCCTAACCCTAATCCTTATCCCTAACCCTAATCCTTATCCCTAACCCTATTCCCTTATCCTTTACCCTAATCCCTTATCCCTAACACTAACCCTAAGCCTATTCCCTTATCCTGAAGCCTTACCCTATTTTCTTATCCCTAATTCTCACCCTAATTCCATTATCCCTAACCCTAACCCTAACCCTAACCCTAATTATCACCCTATTCCCTTATCAATAATCCTTATCCCTAACCCTATTCCATTATCCCTATTCCCTTATCCCTAGCCCTAATCCCTAACCCTAATTCTTATCCCTAGCCCTAATCCCTAACCCTTATCTCTAACCGTAATTCTTATCCCTAACCCTGATCCCTAACCCTAATCCTTATCCCTAACCCTAATCCCTAACCCTAATCCTTATCCCTAACCCTATTCCCTTATCCCTTATCCCTAACACTAATCTTCAGCCTATTCTCTTATCCTGAAGCCTTACCCTATTTTCTTATCCCTTATTCTCACCCTATTCCCTTATCCCTAATCCTTATCTGCAACCCTAACCCTAACCCTAACCCTAACCTTATACCTAATCCTTATTCATATTCCCTTATCCCTCACCCTAATCCTACCCTATTCCCTTATCCCTAACACTAATCCTCAACCTATTCCCTTATCCCTAACTTTTATCCCTAATACTAATCCTCACCCTAACCCTAATCCTCACCCTAACCCTAATCCTCATGCTATTATTTTATCCCTTATCCCTAATCCTTATTTCTAACACTAACCTTGACCCTAATCCTTATCCCGAACCCGAACCCTAACTCTTATCCCTAACCCTAATCCTAACCCTAATCCTAACCCTAATCTCTTGTGCCTAACCCTTATCCCTGACCCAAATCCTTATCCCTGACCCAAATCCTTATCCATAACCCTACTTCTTACTCCTAACCGTAATTCTCACCCTAATCCCTTATCCCTAACCCTAATTCTCACCCTAATCTCTTATCCCTAACCCTTATCCCTAACCCTAATCCTCACCCTATTTCCTTATTCCTCATGCTAATCCTTATGGCTAACAGAAACAGGAACCCTAATCTTTGCCCTAATCCTTATGCTTTGAACACCCTAATCTTTTATCCCTAACGTTTATTCCTAACCTTAATGAATAATCTCTGATTTTTACCCTAATCCTAAGAGTTAGTGTTATTCCTAATCCTTATTCATAAAGCTAACCTTAACCCTAATTTTATTGCTAACCCTAATCTATTGGCTAACCCTCATGCCTTACGGTAATCGTATTCCCTAATCCTGATGATTATTCCTTATGCCTTATTCTAATCCTATTCCCTAATCCTGATCCCTAACTTATACCTTTTTGGCTAATTATATATCTTATTAATATTGTACTTGAATTTCTATAGTGAACACTTATCACCAACACAAAGTGATTGTTGTCAACCCTAACCCTAACCCTAACCCTAACCCTAAGGTGTTAAATATTGTTCAAACAATCAGTATTTTATGTGTTTATGTTTTTGATGGATGCATATAGTTTGTGAGCATGATGGTTATGCACACAAAGTTAGATAATTTGAGAAAAGTGAAAAATGAAGATTTTTTTTTGTTGGAAGATAATGAGTGTTATTGCAATTCATAAGAAATCCAGGTTTGGTTATTTTTGAAATCTGTTTGATGCATCTAGTCTGTGAGCATGATGGGTATACACTGAAAGCTAGAAAATTTGAGAAAAGTGAAAAATGAAGATTTTTTGTTCTAGAAAGAGAATGAGTGATTTTGCAGGTTGACATTTTGAAGAGGTAAAAGCCTGGTTTGATGATGTTTCAGACTACTGAAGTGTTTGTTACCTCAAGGCAAGTCATTAACAATCTGCGCCTACCCCCAAAAAGTGAACATGGAATTAGTTATGATTTTTTAGCCTTTTTGGTTAGGTACGCCAAGAGAAAAAGGTGTAAAGTATTCATAACAAATTGAGTTTTGGGTCTTTTTGAAATCTGTTTGATGCATCTAGTCTGTGACTATTATTGGTAAGCACTGAAAGTAATAAAAGTTGAGAAAAGTGAAAAATGAAAAATTTTTGTTCTTGGAAGAGAATTAGTGATTTTGCAGGTTGACATTATGAAGAGGTAAACGCCTAGTTTGAAGCTGTTTTAGACAGCAGTAGTGTTGGTTACCTCAAGGCGAGTCATTAACAATCTGCGCCTACCCCCAAAAAGTGAACATGGAATTAGTTATGATTTTTTAGCCTTTTTGGTTAGGTACACCAAGAGAAAAAGGTGTAAAATATTCATAACAAATTGAGTTTTTGATCTTTTTAAAACTTGTTTGATGCATCTAGTCTGTGACTATTTTGGCTAAGCTCTGAAAGTAAGAAAAGTTTAGAAAAGTGAAAAATGAAGATTTTTTGTTCTTAGAAGAGAATGTGTGATTTTGGAGATTGACATTATGAAGAGGGAAAAGCCTAGTTTGAAGCTGTTGGAGACTGCAGTAGTGTTGGTTACATCAAGGCGAATAATTAACAATGTGTGCACACCCCCAAAAAGCGAACATGGAATTAGTTGTGAATTTTTTTAGAGTTTTTTGTTTGGTACGCCAAGTGAAAAGGGTGTAAAATATTCATAAAAAATTAAGTTTTGGGTCTTTTTAAAATCTGTTTGATGCATCTAGTCTGTGACTATGATGGCTATAAAATAAAAGTAATACAATTGGAGAAAAGTGATAATAAAGATTTTTAGTTCTTGGAAGAAAATGTGAATTTTGAGATTGACATTATGACGAGGTAAAAGCCTACTTTGAAGATGTTGGGAGACTGCAGAAGTGTTGGTTGCCCCAAGGCGATTAATTAACAATATGCGCACACACCCCCAAAAAGGGATCATGGAATTAGTTATGATTTTATTAGACATTTTTGGTGGTATTTTTAGAACAGAATGGCTGTAACTTTCAAATTAAGGTTTTTTATGTGAAATTGTTTTGTGTAAAGCATTAAAGTGAACAGTTTTAATGTGCTTGCCTTTATTCTTTTTACCGCCAATTTTTTTTGTACAAGTTCGAGGAGCACAGCAAAGTATAACAGTTGCAACATAAAACCTAACCCTAAACCGAACCCTAACCCTAACCCTAACCCTAGTTGTAATAAAGTGTAATAAACTGTAACTAAGTGTAATTAAGTGTACTTAAGTGTAATTAAGTGTAATTAAGTGTAATTAATTTTAATTAATTGTAATTAAGTGTACTGAAAGGTAATTATAAGTTTAATTAAGTGTCATTATTTGTAATTAATTGTAAGTAATTGGAATTAAGTGTATTTAAGCGTGTAACGAAGTGTTAGGGTTAGGGTTAGGGTTAGGGTTAGGGTTAGGGTTAGGGTTAGGGTTAGGGTTAGGGTTAGGGTTAGGGTTAGGGTTAGGGTTAGGGTTAGGGTTAGGGTTAGGGTTAGGGTTAGGGTTTTAGGGTTAGGGTTAGGGTTAGGGTTAGGGTTAGGGTTAGGGTTAGGGTTAGGGTTTAGGGTTAGGGTTAGGGTCAGGGTTAGGGTTAGGGTTAGGGTTAGGGTTAGGGTTAGGGTTAGGGTTAGGGTTAGGGTTAGGTTAGGGTTAGGGTTAGGGTTAGGGTTAGGGTTAGGGTTAGGGTTAGGGTTAGGGTTAGGGTTAGGGTTAGGGTTAGGGTTAGGGTTAGGGTTAGGGTTAGGGTTAGGGTTAGGGTTAGGGTTAGGGTTAGGGTTAGGGTTAGGGTTAGGGTTAGGGTTAGGGTTAGGGTTAGGGTTAGGGTTAGGGTTAGGGTTAGGGTTAGGGTTAGGGTTAGGGTTAGGGTTAGGGTTAGGGTTAGGGTTAGGGTTAGGGTTAGGGTTAGGGTTAGGGTTAGGGTTTAGGGTTAGGGTTAGGGTTAGGGTTAGGGTTAGGGTTAGGGTTAGGGTTAGGTTAGGGTTAGGGTTTAGTTAGGGTTAGGGTTAGGGGTTAGGGTTAGGGTTAGGGTTAGGGTTAGGGTTAGGGTTAGGGTTAGGGTTAGGGTTAGGGTTAGGGTTAGGGTTAGGGTTAGGGTTAGGGTTAGGGTTAGGGTTAGGGTTAGGGTTAGGGTTAGGGTTAGGGTTAGGGTTAGGGTTAGGGTTAGGGTTAGGGTTAGGGTTAGGGTTAGGGTTAGGGTTAGGGTTAGGGTTAGGGTTAGGGTTAGGGTTAGGGTTAGGGTTAGGGTTAGGGTTAGGGTTAGGGTTAGGGTTAGGGTTAGGGTTAGGGTTAGGGTTAGGGTTAGGGTTAGGGTTAGGGTTAGGGTTAGGGTTAGGGTTAGGGTTAGGGTTAGGGTTAGGGTTAGGGTTAGGGTTAGGGTTAGGGTTAGGGTTAGGGTTAGGGTTAGGGTTAGGGTTAGGGTTAGGGTTAGGGTTAGGGTTAGGGTTAGGGTTAGGGTTAGGGTTAGGGTTAGGGTTAGGGTTAGGGTTAGGGTTAGGGTTAGGGTTAGGGTTAGGGTTAGGGTTAGGGTTAGGGTTAGGGTTAGGGTTAGGGTTAGGGTTAGGGTTAGGGTTAGGGTTAGGGTTAGGGTTAGGGTTAGGGTTAGGGTTAGGGTTAGGGTTAGGGTTAGGGTTAGGGTTAGGGTTAGGGTTAGGGTTAGGGTTAGGGTTAGGGTTAGGGTTAGGGTTAGGGTTAGGGTTAGGGTTAGGGTTAGGGTTAGGGTTAGGGTTAGGGTTAGGGTTAGGGTTAGGGTTAGGGTTAGGGTTAGGGTTAGGGTTAGGGTTAGGGTTAGGGTTAGGGTTAGGGTTAGGGTTAGGGTTAGGGTTAGGGTTAGGGTTTAGGGTTAGGGTTAGGGTTAGGGTTAGGGTTAGGGTTAGGGTTAGGGTTAGGGTTAGGGTTAGGGTTAGGGTTAGGGTTAGGGTTAGGGTTAGGGTTAGGGTTAGGGTTAGGGTTAGGGTTAGGGTTAGGGTTAGGGTTAGGGTTAGGGTTAGGGTTAGGGTTAGGGTTAGGGTTATTAGGGTTAGGGTTAGGGTTATTAGGGTTAGGGTTAGGGTTAGGGTTAGGGTTAGGGTTAGGGTTAGGGTTAGGGTTAGGGTTAGGGTTAGGGTTAGGGTTAGGGTTAGGGTTAGGGTTAGGGTTTAGGGTTAGGGTTAGGGTTAGGGTTAGGGTTAGGGTTAGGGTTAGGGTTAGGGTTAGGGTTAGGGTTAGGGTTAGGGTTAGGGTTAGGGTTAGGGTTAGGGTTAGGGTTAGGGTTAGGGTTAGGGTTAGGGTTAGGGTTAGGGTTAGGGTTAGGGTTAGGGTTAGGGTTAGGGTTAGGGTTAGGGTTAGGGTTAGGGTTAGGGTTAGGGTTAGGGTTAGGGTTAGGGTTAGGGTTAGGGTTAGGGTTAGGGTTAGGGTTAGGGTTAGGGTTAGGGTTAGGGTTAGGGTTAGGGTTAGGGTTAGGGTTAGGGTTAGGGTTAGGGTTAGGGTTAGGGTTAGGGTTAGGGTTAGGGTTAGGGTTAGGGTTAGGGTTAGGGTTAGGGTTAGGGTTAGGGTTAGGGTTAGGGTTAGGGTTAGGGTTAGGGTTAGGGTTAGGGTTAGGGTTAGGGTTAGGGTTAGGGTTAGGGTTAGGGTTAGGGTTAGGGTTAGGGTTAGGGTTAGGGTTAGGGTTAGGGTTAGGGTTAGGGTTAGGGTTAGGGTTAGGGTTAGGGTTAGGGTTAGGGTTAGGGGTTAGGGTTAGGGTTAGGGTTAGGGTTAGGGTTAGGGTTAGGGTTAGGGTTAGGGTTAGGGTTAGGGTTAGGGTTAGGGTTAGGGTTAGGGTTAGGGTTAGGGTTAGGGTTAGGGTTAGGGTTAGGGTTAGGGTTAGGGTTAGGGTTAGGGTTAGGGTTAGGGTTAGGGTTAGGGTTAGGGTTAGGGTTAGGGTTAGGGTTAGGGTTAGGGTTAGGGTTAGGGTTAGGGTTAGGGTTAGGGTTAGGGTTAGGGTTAGGGTTAGGGTTAGGGTTAGGGTTAGGGTTAGGGTTAGGGTTAGGGTTAGGGTTAGGGTTAGGGTTAGGGTTAGGGTTAGGGTTAGGGTTAGGGTTAGGGTTAGGGTTAGGGTTAGGGTTAGGGTTAGGGTTAGGGTTAGGGTTAGGGTTAGGGTTAGGGTTAGGGTTAGGGTTAGGGTTAGGGTTAGGGTTAGGGTTAGGGTTAGGGTTAGGGTTAGGGTTAGTTAGGGTTAGGGTTTAGGGTTAGGGTTAGGGTTAGGGTTAGGGTTAGGGTTAGGGTTAGGGTTAGGGTTAGGGTTAGGGTTAGGGTTAGGGTTAGGGTTAGGGTTAGGGTTAGGGGTTAGGGTTAGGGTTAGGGGTTAGGGTTAGGGTTAGGGTTAGGGTTAGGGTTAGGGTTAGGGTTAGGGTTAGGGTTAGGGTTAGGGTTTAGGGTTAGGGTTAGGGTTAGGGTTAGGGTTAGGGTTAGGGTTAGGGTTAGGGTTAGGGTTAGGGTTAGGGTTAGGGTTAGGGTTAGGGTTAGGGTTAGGGTTAGGGTTAGGGTTAGGGTTAGGGTTAGGGTTAGGGTTAGGGTTAGGGTTAGGGTTAGGGTTAGGGTTAGGGTTTAGGGTTAGGGTTAGGGTTAGGGTTAGGGTTAGGGTTAGGGTTAGGGTTAGGGTTAGGGTTAGGGTTAGGGTTAGGGTTAGGGTTAGGGTTAGGGTTAGGGTTAGGGTTAGGGTTAGGGTTAGGGTTAGGGTTAGGGTTAGGGTTTAGGGTTTAGGGTTAGGGTTAGGGTTAGGGTTAGGGTTAGGGTTAGGGTTAGGGTTAGGGTTAGGGTTAGGGTTTAGGGTTAGGGTTAGGGTTAGGGTTAGGGTTAGGGTTAGGGTTAGGGTTAGGGTTAGGGTTAGGGTTAGGGTTAGGGTTAGGGTTAGGGTTAGGGTTAGGGTTAGGGTTAGGGTTAGGGTTAGGGTTAGGGTTAGGGTTAGGGTTAGGGTTAGGGTTAGGGTTAGGGTTAGGGTTAGGGTTAGGGTTAGGGTTAGGGTTAGGGTTAGGGTTAGGGTTAGGGTTAGGGTTAGGGTTAGGGTTAGGGTTAGGGTTAGGGTTAGGGTTAGGGTTAGGGTTAGGGTTAGGGTTAGGGTTAGGGTTTAGGGTTAGGGTTAGGGTTAGGGTTAGGGTTAGGGTTAGGGTTAGGGTTAGGGTTAGGGTTAGGGTTAGGGTTAGGGTTAGGGTTAGGGTTAGGGTTAGGGTTAGGGTTAGGGTTAGGGTTAGGGTTAGGGTTAGGGTTAGGGTTAGGGTTAGGGTTAGGGTTAGGGTTAGGGTTAGGGTTAGGGTTAGGGTTAGGGTTAGGGTTAGGGTTAGGGTTAGGGTTAGGGTTAGGGTTAGGGTTAGGGTTAGGGTTAGGGTTAGGGTTAGGGTTAGGGTTAGGGTTAGGGTTAGGGTTAGGGTTAGGGTTAGGGTTAGGGTTAGGGTTAGGGTTAGGGTTAGGGTTAGGGTTAGGGTTAGGGTTAGGGTTAGGGTTAGGGTTAGGGTTAGGGTTAGGGTTAGGGTTAGGGTTAGGGTTAGGGTTAGGGTTAGGGTTAGGGTTAGGGTTAGGGTTAGGGTTAGGGTTAGGGTTAGGGTTAGGGTTAGGGTTAGGGTTAGGGTTAGGGTTAGGGTTAGGGTTAGGGTTAGGGTTAGGGTTAGGGTTAGGGTTAGGGTTAGGGTTAGGGTTAGGGTTAGGGTTAGGGTTAGGGTTAGGGTTAGGGTTAGGGTTAGGGTTAGGGTTAGGGTTAGGGTTAGGGTTAGGGTTAGGGTTAGGGTTAGGGTTAGGGTTAGGGTTAGGGTTAGGGTTAGGGTTAGGGTTAGGGTTAGGGTTAGGGTTAGGGTTAGGGTTAGGGTTAGGGTT
>NC_090253.1:270358-295358 GCF_037325665.1 Littorina saxatilis
GACAGACAGAGGTACGGCCATACATACGGAGACACACAGAACTAGGGGTGACAGACAGAGGTACGGCCATACATACGGAGACACACACACAGAACTAGGGGTGACAGACAGAGGAGAGATTGTATACGTCCGCCTGTCTGTACGTGTGCTCGTGCTTAGCAGCGCGTGAGTGCGTGCGCAGAAGAAAGGGAGAGGGGGCTTTAGAGCGGATTCATTCCAGACGACAACACGAAAGCAGCGAGCCAAGCGTAACATCATCAGAAAAGTGGAGCTTTGGACGCAACAGCCAGGGCAGCGCTTCCGCCTTCACAAAACAACTTTTTTGCGCCCCCAGGAAGAGAAAATGAGAATCTGTCAAAGACTTTAGCATCTGACGTATGGGGGTGGCCCTATTATGGAGCGAAGAGGGCGGGGCGCAGGGGGGGGGGGGGGGGGCACAGTTTTAAAGAGGGAACGGAATTAAAAAAGAAGGGTGGTAGACTGGTCGTTAAAAAACTGATGTCCCTCCCTCCCTCTCTCTCTCTCTCTCTCTCTCTCTCTCTCTCTCTCTCTCTCTCTCTCTCTCTCTCTCTCTCTCTCTCTCTCTCTCTCTCTCTCTCTCTCTCTCTCTCTCTCTCTCTCTCTCTCTCTCTCTCTCTCTCATATTTATTTGTAATATCCCTAAACGCATCAAGCCGTCTGTGCATGTGTAGGCTGACAGAGGGGGTCCCACAAGGTTTTCTCTCAAGCCCTCGTTTGTTCCTAGCATCATCGCGGATTTCATTGTTACTGTTTTGTAAAACATGGGCAGCGGGCAACCTTTCATCCCTAGGGGGAACAAGGAAGGCGACTCCAGCCAGATAAATTAACTTCATTTCCTCTACCCCCCCCCCCCCCCCCCCAATACCACTGTATGCGCCCTTCTCGCCAGACACAACCCCCTTGCTCCTTTAATAAAAGGGTAATTTCTTTTGGCTACATTTTTCTGTTTGCCTTATCTGTGTCATCTTTCTTTCAAAAATGAACAAAAGCCCAGAAAATATATCTTTTTGTCCAAGATTAAAAACAAAAACGAAGGACAAAGAAAAACGGAATAAAGGCCAAATGGAGAAAATAAGAGCTAATAGAAATAAGAGAAAATTGAAGTTGGCTCACATGCCCACTCGACGTGACAGTTTCGTTCTCATTGTTTGCGGCCGACTTGTTCCCTGCAAGCTTTTTAATCTTCTCGGACGGACATGAAAATAATATAGCTGCAATAATTGGAAAAGTGAAGAATGTTACACTAATGCAAAAAAACTGGGCTAGTGTAATTATTTTGACAAAAAGAATGCGCGTCCGAAATACCACCATGTCTCTTATTTTACTTTCATTTGCTGTATTTCCTGCTTTTATTATTTTTTCGCGCTTGATCTTGTCTTGATAATATATTTGAACATTTCCATCTCTCCGCGCGAAGAAAAGAAGCACACATTCAAAGGAACGGCTTTGTCAGAATAAATCAAAAGAAAAACAAAACGTTCGGCAGAGATATGGATTTGATTTAAAGCGCAGGCAGGCGAAATGTGTGTGTGTGTGTGTGTGTTGGGGAGGGGGGGAGGGGAGGGTGTATGTGTGTGTGTGTGTGTGTTGGGGAGGGGGGAGGGGAGGGTGTATGTGTGTGTGTGTGTGTGTGACCATTTTTCTTCTTCAAAACGAGTAATACCTATCACGATTCGCACATATTCTGTTGACCAATGCTTTAAGAGCTATAATTTATCACGTTTTATAATGATCACAATGTGACTCTCGGAATATTATGAGTTTCTTTTTTCAGAACGAATACTGCAGTCGTGTAGGCCTTACAAAATTGCAACGTTAGACTCCTTGCAAGAAAGTCAATGAAACTTGGTCATACATGTTCCTCACCAAGCCAGACAAGCCAGACATGGACTGGAGGACACTCCCAGAACTCCGCCCCCCCCCCCCCCCATGTCCACACCACCTGAAAGGTTTCAATAATGCATCCCCAAGGAGTCGCCAAGAAGATGGAATCTGGCTGCATCGAGCAGAATTAATCTACGCTGACCCGTAAGGCAAAGAAATCTGTCCGGTTCAACACGCCACCTTCAATTATACATGTTCCTGTTTCCAATAATGCATGTTCCCGGGCAGCAGATCTACGTGATAGACATCTTGCTCACCTCTAGGACAAAAAGGTGGATTACCTCCCCCTCCCTCCCCTGTTTCACCTCTCTCTCTCTCTCTCTCTCTCTCTCTCTCTCTCTCTCTCTCTCTCTCTCTCTCTCTCTCTCTCTCTCTCTCTCTCTCTCTCTCTCTCTCTCTCTCTCTCTCTGGCCCTCTCTCTCACAAAACACTGTTTTCTCGGGGCCAGGGGTGGATGGAAGGGGGTAGGGGTTGTGTGAAGGAGGGGGGGATACGATAAAGAGAAAGACGCCACGTGCAACCTACCTGATCAAAGGGAACATTAAATGTGTGACAAAGGGAACATTAAATGTGTGACAAAGGCTACTAACTTGCACTTGCCACGCAAACCCGGGTTGAATAAACAACCTACCTATCGATTTTCACGACCAATCAAATCCCGGCTGCGCTGACGAGAAAGCATTACCACAAAATAATACAATTTTCTTGTGATCCTTTCAAACCCAGTACCAGTAGGGTAGGACTTTTCCTGGTCAATACATTTATTACACTCTTAGTGATTGTTTTCAGCAAGTGTTCAGCATTTCTTTTAAATGTCATGTCAATATGGAAATGCTTAGCTTGGTAGAGAATACACATAAGGTGATAACGGATTGACAACAGGGAAGGCGGATGGGGGTACACACAAACCAGCTCTTTTCCTCGAAAGCTCTCTTGCACACACACACACACACACACACACACACACACACACACACACACACACACACACACACACACACACACACCAACGTTTCTCGTAAACTCTTCACACGACTCGTATCGTGCAGGGCCATCCAATAAAAAGATTTCATTCTGTCACACAACCCACCCTGCCAGTTTTCACACACACGGTGTACCCACTGACACCCGCTACACTCTGTTGCCGCCACACACGGTGTACCCACTGACACCCGCTACACTCTGTTGCCACCACACACGGTGTACCCACTGACACCCGCTACACTCTGTTGCCGCCACACACGGTGTACCCACTGACACCCGCTACACTCTGTTGCCACCACACACGGTGTACCCACTGACACCCGCTACACTCTGTTGCCGCCACACACGGTGTACCCACTGACACCCGCTACACTCTGTTGCCGCCACACACGGTGTACCCACTGACACCCGCTACACTCTGTTGCCGCCACACACGGTGTACCCACTGACACCCGCTACACTCTGTTGCCGCCACACACGGTGTACCCACTGACACCCGCTACACTCTGTTGCCGCCACACACGGTGTACCCACTGACACCCGCTACACTCTGTTGCCGCCACACACGGTGTACCCACTGACACCCGCTACACTCTGTTGCCGCCACACACGGTGTACCCACTGACACCCGCTACACTCTGTTGCCGCCACAAGAACGATACAGTAGATCCCCTCCTGGGATCACACAAACACAACTCTAACAAAATGAGTTCTTGGGAGAGAGGGAGTCCTAAATTGGTATTGCATTTACTGACGTGTTAAAAAGCGGGGTTTCAACAAGCGGTTGAGCGGGACTGGTAAACACACTGTGTGTGTGTGTGTGTGTGTGTGTGTGTGTGTGTGTGTGTGTGTGTGTGTGTGTGTGTATGTATGTATGTATATGTGTGTGTGTGTATGTATGTGTGTGTGTGTATGTGTGTGTATGTATGTGTGTGTGTGTGTATGTGTGTGTGTGTGTTTATGTGTCTGTATGTGTGTGTTCGTATGTGTATCTGTGTATGTGTTTGTATGTCATTGTGTGTGTGTATGTGTGTGCGTGTATGTGTGTGTGTATGTGTGTGTGTGTGTATGTGTGTGTGTGTGTGTGTGTGTATGTATGTGTGTGTGTGTGTGTATATATGTGTGTGTGTCAGTGTGTGTGTTTGTCACGTGTGCCTGAGTGTGTGTGTGTGTATGTGTGTGTGTGTACGTGTGTGTGTATGTGTGTGTGTGTGTGTGTGGAGTAGGCGAGTGTCTTAAAAGAAAGGTTCCACTGTGTTGTTGAGCAATTCATTCATTCCATGGTCAGCCTGACCCAAAACAAGGGTAGCATGGTCAGCCTGACCCAAAACAAGGGTAGCATGGTCAGCCTGACCCAAAACAAGGGTAGCATGGTCAGCCTGACCCAAAACAAGGGTAGCATGGTCAGCCTGACCCAAAACAAGGGTAGCATGGTCAGCCTGACCCAAAACAAGGGTAGCAAACACAGACCCACTTTCTACGCGACCCGCCCTGCTTTATCCAGATATTCAAACCACTAGGGCAAGAAACATGGGGAATGAAATAGGGGAAATGGACATGGGGAATGAAATAGGGCAAGAAACATGGGGAATGAAATAGGGCAAGAAACATGGGGAATGAAATAGGGCAAGTAACATGGGGAATGAAATAGGGCAAGAAACATGGGGAATGAAATAGGGCAAGAAACATGGGGAATGAAATAGGGCAAGAAACATGGGGAATGAAATAGGGCAAGAAACATGGGGAATGAAATAGGGCAAGAAACATGGGGAATGAAATAGGGCAAGAAACATGGGGAATGAAATAGGGGACAGGGACACTATGATTCTGAATT
The DNA here is from genome assembly GCF_037325665.1 of Littorina saxatilis. Classification (NCBI taxonomy): domain Eukaryota; kingdom Metazoa; phylum Mollusca; class Gastropoda; order Littorinimorpha; family Littorinidae; genus Littorina; species Littorina saxatilis. The sequence continues at coordinate 275,082 of NC_090253.1, forward strand.
TTCCACTCACACGCCCACCACTCAGCCTTGGGAATTCTGGCATAGCTTTGCGATTTGGCATTGGCTATTGTAAAAACCTATGAGAGAGAAAGGTTTGGGGGGGGGGGGGGCAGATATAAGGATAGATAGATAGATAGATAGATAGATAGACAGACAGACAGACACAGAAGGGGGAGAGAGAATTAGAGAGAGTGAGAGAGACAGCCAGACAGAGAGACACAGACGGACAGACAAAGAGAGATAAAAACAAATGTTTGTCTCACCAAGTTCATTTTGTCTAAAAGGATATGGGTTAACGAAATGTATCCTAGTCTCACCAACCAACCCCCCACCCCTCATCGCTTCACAATCAGCACAGAGACAGATGGACACAGATTTTGCACAGTACAAAGACGAACCGCACGTGCACAGTAAAATGGGGGACAGGAGCGCTGTGCAAAGCAGTTTATTTCTCCAGCATCTCCCAGGATTACCACGACGTGCCGACCTGCCGGGAGGGGACATGTCCCGGGTCTCGGAAAAACAATCTTGTAAAGGCGGAGGGTGAGGGGGGGAGGGGGGTGGGTGGGGGCAGTACACAGCACCAGAAGAGAATGGGAATCAGACAAATAATCTTGGAGAAGGGCCCAAACGGAGACACGGGATGGATTAAAGGAGAATTGAGGAGTCTGAAGGGGGGTTTGGGAGGGGGAGGGGACAGGGGGCAGTATACAGTATTGTCGATGCGCAAAGGGATAGTTTAGAGACAGAAAGGGACCAAGTAAGAAGCTTGTGAAGGTACGGGCAGAGGGGCAGGAGAATTGAGGGGAAGGGGAAAGGGTACATACAACAAGGTACGGGCAGAGGGGCAGGAGAATTGAGGGGTAGGGGAAAGGGTACGTACAACAAGGTACGGGCAGAAGGGCAGGAGAATTGAGGGGAAGGGGAAAGGGTACATACATCAAGGTACGGGCAGAAGGGCAGGAGAATTGAGGGGAAGGGGAAAGGGTACATACAACAAGGTACGGGCAGAGGGGCAGGAGAATTGAGGGGAAGGGGAAAGGGTACATACAACAAGGTACGGGCAGAAGGGCAGGAGAATTGAGGGGTAGGGGAAAGGGTACATACAACAAGGTGCCACCCTACTTATAATCATCATTCTAGATCCGCGTTGGGGAGTCGGGCGAGGGGAGAGGGGAGTCGGGCGAGGGGAGAGGGGAGTCGGGCGAGGGGAGAGGGGAGGGGGGAGTCGGGCGAGGGGAGAGGGGAGGGGGGGGAGTCGGGCGAGGGGAGAGGGGAGGGGGGAGTCGGGCGAGGGGAGAGGGGAGGGGGAGAGTCGGGCGAGGGGAGAGGGGAGAGGGGAGGGGGGTATACACCGCATTTCTACATTGGTGAAGGTCCAATTCGTGAAGCAGGGAGGGAGGGGGGCACAGAGCAGGGAGGGAGGGGGGCACAGAGCAGGGAGGGAGGGGGGCACAGAGGAGAAACAGCAGATCGATAGAAAACGGTTGTACAGCAAGACGATGCTGTGTGTTGTGCTACAATGTGCTGTGCTGTGTTGCTGCCGCATGCCGCTGTGACGCACTGGGTCCGCTGTACGTCCTGTCTCAAGACACGCCACAGAATGACCTGGCCATCTTTCACCATCACGCTCCGAACATCCCCTTTCCTTCAAAGCATTTATTCAGCTTTCCACTTCTCTCTGTTGACGTCATGTTCACGAATCAGTGCACACAGCCTCGCGTTGCTTTCTCCCCTGACTGCCCTTCACGTCCCCACACAACCAGTAAGCTTTTTGAACGGGAATGAAAACTTGTGCAAGACTGCTTGTGGGCGACAGTAAAATTGGAACTGCCCTGTTCAATAAGAGCTGATTGGGTGATAGAAGCGCTCTCTCTCTCTCTCTCTCTCTCTCTCTCTCTCTCTCTCTCTCTCTCTCTCTCTCTCTCTCTCTCTCTCTCTCTCTCTCTCCTCCCTCTCTCTCTCCTCCCTCTCTCTCTCGTGACATACACACACACTCTCTCTCTTAAATGCCTTTCTCTTATTTTTCGTGAATATAATTCCGTGACTTTCTTGCTCAAATATACTGATTTCAAGCTGTAGTATTGCACAATGACGTATTTGCTACAACAACAAAGCCACAATGAAGCAAACATAACATGTACACACAATGTTAAAACACCTACACCACGAAAGTGACAAGAAAAGAGAACTTGAATGCGAGTAGCACGTGCCGAGAACATATGCACAACCACTGCCATGTCCTCTGTGGCGAGAAAGGTCAGCGGGGAACGAGGAACAAGACTTGGGTCTACGCCAGAACCACACCGTCATAGACACTGGAGCAATGACCTCTAAAAACGCTACTTTGTGCAGAAAGGGAATATAACTTGTGCATAAATACGAACAGAAATTTGGATCAGTCCTTCGCTTTCGATCGCTTGGATTACGGGAATGGAATGATTCTGTTTGTCTCTCTTCAACCCCGGACTGAAATACGTTCAAAACACTGTACACTTACTTCCGGTTAAATCCCGTTATTCCCTGAGAGTGAGAGTAAAAATGAAGGCATTTCAAAGGCATGCCTTTGTCCGTTCTGCCTCTGCCAAACACCGTAGGCTTGCCTTTGTCCGTTCTGCCTCTTTCTTTATTTGGTGTTTAACGTCGTTTTCAACCACGAAGGTTATATCGCGACGACGTTCTGCCTCTGCCAAACACCGTAGGCTTGCGGCTAGCAGACGTGAAGACGACGTTTCTCATAGAAGACAGTCAAGAGTTTTGCAACGTCGGAACATTACGAGACGATCTGATTGATGTAAAGACAACCACATGGAACCTTGGCTCCGACCTTTATCAATCTTCGACCTGCATCTTTGTGATTCATAGCCTTTTCGGGAGTGCTGGGTTCAGTGTGTACAAAATGCTGGTATCTATACCAGACTAGCTCTTTGATCCTCAACAACCAGAACTGGCACTCTCAAGAAAGAACACCACGTCTTCACACAAGCAAGTAGGTAGGTGAACTGCTTACAAGTGGCACTGATCAACCTTGACTTCACAGAACACGTACTTCACCGTGTCACCAGTGTCCACTACCGGTCAAGCCATGCATAAGAGGCCTTCACCGTGTCACCAGTGTCCCCTACCGGTCAAGCCATGCATAAGAGGCCTTCACCGTGTCACCAGTGTCCACTACCGGTCAAGCCATGCATAAGAGGCCTTCACCGTGTCACCAGTGTCCACTTCCGGTCAAGCCATGCATAAGAGGCCTTCACCGTGTCACCAGTGTCCACTACCGGTCAAGCCATGCATAAGAGGCCTTCACCGTGTCACCAGTGTCCACTACCGGTCAAGCCATGCATAAGAGGCCTTCACCGTGTCACCAGTGTCCACTACCGGTCAAGCCATGCATAAGAGGCCTTCACCGTGTCACCAGTGTCCACTACCGGTCAAGCCATGCGCATAAGAGGCCTTCACCGTGTCACCAGTGTCCACTACCGGTCAAGCCATGCATAAGAGGCCTTCACCGTGTCACCAGTGTCCACTACCGGTCAAGCCATGCATAAGAGGCCTTCACCGTGTCACCAGTGTCCCCTACCGGTCAAGCCATGCATAAGAGGCCTTCACCGTGTCACCAGTGTCCACTATCGGTCAAGCCATGCATAAGAGGCCTTCACCGTGTCACCAGTGTCCACTACCGGTCAAGCCATGCATAAGAGGCCTTCACCGTGTCACCAGTGTCCACTACCGGTCAAGCCATGCATAAGAGGCCTTCACCGTGTCACCAGTGTCCCCTACCGGTCAAGCCATGCATAAGAGGCCTTCACCGTGTCACCAGTGTCCACTACCGGTCAAGCCATGCATAAGAGGCCTTCACCGTGTCACCAGTGTCCCCTACCGGTCAAGCCATGCATAAGAGGCCTTCACCGTGTCACCAGTGTCCCCTACCGGTCAAGCCATGCATAAGAGGCCAGTGAGAGGGTCCGAGATTGAAAAAAGCGGTACAGGGGATCACCACACCCCAGAAAAGTCAAGCTGAAAGGTACCATAGCGTACTACCCAATGACTGAACGCAAGACGGCCACAAAAGTCAAGCTGAAAGGTACCATAGCGTACTACCCAATGACTGAACGCAAGACGGCCACAAAAGAGGTCTTTCCTTCCAAAACAACCCGACTTTGCACGCTTCGTTTCGCTCGACAGATTCCACAGCAGTGCTTGACAAGTCACTGCCGCCTGACAAACCTCAACACCCATACCAAGGCTGTCGTGAAGTGCGTGTTGTGTAAACGGTTAAACAAGTAGGGAAAACAGAGGCGACAGAGACTGCGAAAAGCAGATTTGAAGACAAAGAAAAGCGTGAGAGAAGCGGGATTTCACTGCTGTCGTAAAACTGCGGCGTGTACGCAGGGGTCGGAGCCTTCAACTTTACTACCCTATACTCCCGATGGGGGAATATGATGACTCCACACACTGTCAATGTCAGAGTCAGGACACGACTCACAGTCACAGAGAAAGAGAGAGGAAAGGAGATCCGACTTTCCCACCTTTTTTTGCTATCTTTGTCACGCTTGACTGCACCCGCCTCAAATCTCTGTCTCTCTACACCTCCGTTCTGTGACAGCCCGGTCTGTGTTCCCTTAATGGCGCCTTATATATTATACATCGACTTACACCCTTGCTAAGCTGTCCAACGTCTACACTGCACTGTCGAGTGTGCACGCACATAGTGATGAAACTAAAGAAAATCCTGTATACACGCTGCACTAAGCTAGCCAAGACTCCCAACAAAAGAGGGCGGGGTACCCGGACTAGGAGTGTTTTTGTCACTGAATGAAAAAGAAGTGTCGTGTTGTGTGTAACGACAAGATCTTCCGGTCACAAGCAAGGTTAGCAGAGTGTCAGCTACAAGACAAACACACCCTTACACTGACTGCCACAGGGCATAGGGCTACGAGTGTAAAGACAGTTTATGTTTTGTTCTGAAGCCTCAGGACAGCACTCAAGATGGCTATCAACCAACAGTGACCGCCAACAGTCAACCCAGTACAACATTTGTCAGCATTTGTCAGCCACACGACGAAACAAAACAAGACACGCACAGCAAGCACAGGACAATACATTCATCAATGGACAGGACACATCACACACAGCACAGCTCAAGAGGTAGCAGACAGACGGAACAAAAACAGACCACAGACTGGACAAAACATTGACCCATGGACTGGGAACAAACACCCGGACAGAAACAGAGAAAAAAAACTAACCACAAGAAAATAAACAGAGAGACGGAAACGATCTCACAGCACAAACATGACAACATATTCACCCACAGAACGCACATTGTCGAGACAAGACAAGGAGAAGATAGACAGAGACGAACATGACAAGATAACAGCGGACACAGTAAAACGACAAGTTTGTCTTACCTTTGGCTGAGCTTTGCGGGGGAAGGCCACTTTGGGATCCACCTGCAAAGGTAGAGGAAGGAGGTAATGATTATCCATGCGTGTCCAACAGTCTCTTCTCCACTGCTTCCCAGTCACAGTCGGGGCAGAATAATATACAGTCAGGCGTCACGCCTCGGTTCCTTCTCTCTCGATGCTGAGGAGGAAGGGGGGGGGGGAAGGACGGGGTGGGAGGGTGTGATGGAGGAGGAGGGCGAAGAAAGGAGGCAGCAGGGGGGTAGGGAGGGTACAGAAGGGCGAAGGCTTGCCTGTCACGAGGTAACGAGCTAACCCTCACAAACGGCGAGCTTTTGTCACAATGATCTCGGGGCCCAAAAGATGCCAAACGAGTTTCTGACGATTTGGCTTTTCGGGGAGAGAATGCGAGAATCCCGCGGTAGACGATTCACAGTTTTCAGACCCACGGATCTCGATTCGTTGACGATAAGCGCAACCTCCACTGGGCCAGCGAGCACGACAAGCGCAACCTCCACTGGGCCAGCGAGCACGGGAAACGGTGAATTTTTTTTTTGACGGTGGAACCTGCAGTTAACCTTGCTGCGATTTGTTCCCGTTTTATAGTTCTTTCACCCTGTTGTAACGTAAGAATAATTGATGAAATAATGTATTCTGTCCTATTTGAATCTGTTCTGTTCTGCCCTATTTGACAGTATAATCAGGGTGCACTGTTCAACGATGAAAGTGAAAGCAACATAAATCGAACTTTCCGCAAGGAATGTTGGTCTGTTCCTATATACCAACGTGTATCTACCAAACCACAGGAATGAAGGCAAAAGCCACAGGTATGAAGACAAACGGTGCAGGTAAACCAAGACGATGCAGCTTCCGGTGCAAAGGTACAAGCGACACAAGCGACAACACGAACAGCTAATCCCCTTTGGCCAGAGAGACTGAGAGCTTGACCACAACTTTCAAGCCGAACAACAGGTGCGGACGCAAGTGACTGGCAACAGGACGTCAAAACTTGCACGCAATTTTTCAGCTGGAGGGAGATGTTTGTAAACCGCAGAGCGCCCTGGCTGTGTTGGGTGAACCCTGTGTTGTTGGCTTGTCGGCAAAGTGTGAGGTCTGGGTCCCCTGACGGTTTGTGTTTGGGGTCCAGGGCTTGGACACGTCCTCCTCTGGTTACGGCGGCTGACACAGTGTCTTTTGTTCCTTCGTCCAGTCCCACGCTGCGTCAAGGTGTTCCCTTCTCTTCTTCTTCTCACTCCAAGGCTGAGTGACGGGCGCAGAAACACAGGGGGGTCTGGGGAGGTGGTCTTGCTTCTGGCTCCCTCGATCCGATTAGCTTCGCGCCTTCACTTTCTGCCTCTCTTGCTGTCAGCTTGGCACAGGGAGAAGAACAAATATAATCCGCCCTTGCCTTTTGTCTTGCGCTGGATCCGTCTTGCGTTCTGTCTTGGCGCGACGCTGCTGCGTCTTATCACAGGAAAATCCTCTTACAATTCCTGCGCGGCGTGTTTTTTGTCTGTATGATTATTAATAGGGAAGTCTGGGCGACGTCAGCTGTTGTTTTGTTGTTTCATTTTTGCTGTTCCGCTGGATTCCTGTTTGAAGACGCGCTCCGGAACACTTGTTTCACACAATCGAAAAGTGCACCGAGACTATACTGAGCTCGGATCGACGTGTTTCACGAAAACCACAAATTAACACAAGCCAAAATGTTACGACGGTTACGGAGCGAGGATGGCAGCGCTTATCCAACCACAAATTCACACAATCCAATATGTCACAGAGTCTACGGAACAAGTATGACAGTGTATGTCAAACCACAAATTCACACAACTCCAAATTTCACCGAGACTTGAGAGCGCGGATCACCGTGTCTATCAAACCTCAACGATCACCTCTGGGGCCCGGGGCCTGCGAGACACAACTTTATATGGTGCGGGGAAATGTGCTGTGTTTATTTCTCACAAACTGCTCCGTTCTCACTATGGGGGCCCCGGGACCAGGGGGAGGTGAAGAAGGAGGGGGTGAAAGGGGAGGGAGGGAAGAAAAATGGCTACCGTTGTGTCAATGACAATGTATGCTTTTGGCCCTAGCGGCCGTTGGGGACGGAACCTCTGTTTGTTTGTGACCACCTCCGTTCCAAGGACTGACCCGAGTCATTGTGTTTCGTGTCCTCCCTTGTGACGGCCCCCCGGTCTTCCAGAGCGCAAGGTGTGGTTGACAGGTCTTTTAGATGTAGAGCAAATCCATACTTCTTGTTCTAAGTCAACGCCTTCCTTTGGAGCGTGCTGATAGCGAGGGTAAGACAAAATTGCACCTCTTTTGGCTGTCTCGTTTTTGAGGGGAAATATGTTACTTATGTGCGAGAGTTTATTGCAGAACGCTGACGTTGCAAAAGATGCTTGTATCCTCCTCCTCCTCCTCCTCCTCCTCCTCCTCCTCCTCCTCCTCCTCCTCCTCCTCCTCCTCCTCCTCCTCCTCCTCCTCCTCCTCCTCCTCCTCCTCCTCTCTCTCTCTCTCTCTCAAACGCACAGAATATCTCTCTAATCTCTATCTGTTCTATCTCTGTCTCTTTCACCTTCTTCTTCTTCTTCTTCTTCTTCTTGTTCCTCTTATTTCTTCTCTTCCTTCTCATCTCCCCAAACACCCAGACGCCGGTGCATCACGTCTCATAACAAGGGCAGGGAATTCCGTGGCAGAGGCAGTTCCCGAAATAGAGACCATCAGTATTCAGGTTTCAAACACACTCCTGCTCCTATCGATCCCCGTCTGCTTAAGACAGTCTCGGCCTTCCATACCCTGCCCTTGACCCCTGACCTTGGTGGCACTGTCCAACATACTCCTAAAGTACGAGCCATTAGACACAGGGAACTGCAATATATTGTCTGCATGCAGCGCACAACATGTGTGCCTGTGTTGGGTATGAACAGGGAAACAAGAATCTCTGGCCACAGAGGTAAAGATGAAGGCAAAATCAGCAGAGACCAAATCAGCGACCGATTCCATCGCATGATAGACAGACTGTTGTCTATGCTAACGAGTCAGCTTATGCCACGTTAGATATGCAAGTAACCTATTCATGGTACATGTTGAGTTGAACTGACTGAATCAGTCTCCAAACCATATTGATTTTTCTTCTCAGAAATAAGAGTTAATTTCAGATGAGTTGAGAAATGCAATAGGTCACGTGACCGACTACCAGCCAGAATGATTGGCCACGTCAATGACCGATCACCCCAAACCCGTGCCATGAATGATTGGCCACGTCAATGACCGATCACCCCAAACCCGTGCCATGAATGATTGGCCACGTCAATGACCGATCACCCCAAACCCGTGCCATGAATGTTGATCACGCTGGAAACTTCACTGGCTTATCATCCAATCAGAGTTACCGGTACAGGAAGAACCAAAGAGGAGGTTGGTTCTGACTGAACAATGATCGAGCCAGAACTGATCATCCTAGCTAGACTCTGGACAACAGATGGACGAGCATTTCTGAGACCATTGCAGTAACCTCGGTCAATGTCTTTGTGGCAGTGATATGGGTCAAAAACCAAACTTGAGTAACTGGCTGTTGCTTTCTTCACCCAAGAGATGTAGTTGACAAGAAGTGACCAGGTGCCTAACCACCAAGAGATATAGTTGACAAGAAGTGACCAGGTGTCTAACCACCAAGAGATGTAGTTGACAAGAAGTGACCAGGTGTCTAACCACCAAGAGATGTAGTTGACAAGAAGTGACCAGGTGTCTAACCACCAAGAGATGTAGTTGACAAGAAGTGACCAGGTGTCTAACCACCAAGAGATGTAGTTGACAAGAAGTGACCAGGTGTCTAACCACCGAGCCGCGGCGTGGCGAGGTGTGAGTGTTGTGTGACGCTGCCCGGCCATCGTCCGTGCGTCGACTGACCTGTGTGTATGTGTGTCCACTTTCTCGCTGACATAACGGCCCGTGTAAACGTGGTCACTGTGCATACACACGAGTCGCTGGCCAGAGGAAATTACTCCCCACGCGGATGAATAAAACGCAGGAAGGCCTGGTTCCGTTTTCTCTCCAAGGTGGTGCTTTTCATTTCGCTACCTGGGCTAAAAATGTACTCCGTAGGTAGGTTACTTTCGGTTTGATCCACGTCCGAGAAAAGAAGGTAAACATTGCTTTGGAAAAGTTCCTTGCGTCATCCGTCGCTGGTGGACTGAGTACTTGGGGAATGGTGGCAAGCAAATACAAATATTCCTGGTTGAAAGTGAACAAATATAGTAACGGTCGTTGTCATGGGTCTGGCAATAGACTGAGATACACATCAATACGTTTCTCGTTATTCTTCGTACCTACCTGTCAAACGTTTACAGTGTGTGTGTGTGTCTCTCTCTCTCTCTCTCTCTCTCTCTCTCTCTCTCTCTCTCTCTCTCTCTCTCTCTCTTGTTCCTGTTCCCTCTAATTGGGTTTTCCTAAGCGCTCCTACTCTTTAAAATGTCACCGACAGAAGAAAGTTTAAACGGGTGGAAGCTAGCGAGTCCAATTCAAGACGAGCGCTGAATTATTAAACGCACTGCATCCAGTAATTAGAAAGTTGCGTGTAACAGCAGCCTGCTCTCTTTGAGCTAGGTCACAGTCGACTTGAATTACCTCCCCTCTCTCGGCACCTGTCAAGAAGGCGAAAAAGTGCGATACGGCGGAGAAAGGTCGAGGTCAGGGGTCATGTCAGCGAGACAGGATTTATGGGACGAACGGGACTGTTGAAGAGCGCGAGGAACAGCGTAAACATCATGTCGGACCACAGGCCACAAAGAACTCCCCAGACTCATAGCCAAGACATTTAGTCACTGTGGGGGACGGTTTAGTTCGTTCTGGTGACGCAAAGTGAAGGATGGACGGTCTCTCGTCAAAACTGGAGCATTGTATGAAGTACAAAGCCGTGTTTGATATACATGTATATGATTTGACGTTGAATTCCATTTTGGCGGACGAGTTTCCACATGCCGTGACGATGACTGTAGAGCAGTTAGTAGAAAGAAACTTCAGTCAGTAAAAAGCCGCTACAGGGTCCATTTGCTAGTTTTGTTGTACCAGGTTCCGTTCCACCGACAATAGACAAAGTCCAGAATCCACTCTGTCAGGGTTGTATGGGCCGAGAAAGAAATAATCTTGCTTTTATTCCGGTGTATTCTTGCTTTTATTCCGGTGTATTCTTGCTTCGACGTGTATCCTCCTCCTCCAGCCGAGCTTGGCCATCACTGGGTGGCCACAAGCTCCGTCTTGTCGTGGTCAGTGTCCAGCAACACCAAGGAGACGACACAGAGGGATAGACAGACTACCGACGGTATCTGATTCTGTTGGTTCAAACAAGATGTATCCAAGGAGATGAAGGGTGGCGTATAACACAATATAGATACTTGGTTCTGCACAACAAGGTCAGCTTACACCAAGTATTCAACTTGTGTAAATGCATACGACATGTGCAATAGAGAAAATGAGAGCTCTGCGGGACCACTCTCCTGGCTCCTGATATAACAACAGGCATTGAAATGCACAGTCGACTGTCATCCTTTGTGTACATGTAAACACAACAGGCATTGCAATGCACAGTCCACTGTCATCATGTGTGTACATGTAAACACAACAGGCATTGCAATGCACAGTCCACTGTCATCCTTTGTGTACATGTAAACACAACAGGCATTGCAATGCACAGTCCACTGTCATCATGTGTGTACATGTAAACACAACAGGCATTGCAATGCACAGTCCACTGTCATCATGTGTGTACATGTAAACACAACAGGCATTGCAATGCACAGTCCACTGTCATCCTTTGTGTACATGTAAACACAACAGGCATTGCAATGCACAGTCCACTGTCATCATGTGTGTACATGTAAACACAACAGGCATTGCAATGCACAGTCCACTGTCATCCTTTGTGTACATGTAAACACAACAGGCATTGCAATGCACAGTCCACTGTCATCATGTGTGTACATGTAAACACAACAGGCATTGCAATGCACAGTCCACTGTCATCCTGTGTGTACATGTAAACACAACAGGCATTGCAATGCACAGTCGACTGTCATCCTTTGTGTACATGTAAACACAACAGGCATTGCAATGCACAGTCCACTGTCATCCTGTGTGTACATGTAAACACAACAGGCATTGCATTGCACAGTCGACTGTCATCATGTGTGTACATGTAAACACAACAGGCATTGCAATGCACAATCGACTGTCATCCTGTGTGTACATGTAAACACAACAGGCATTGCAATGCACAGTCCACTGTCATCATGTGTGTACATGTAAACACAACAGGCATTGCAATGCACAGTCCACTGTCATCCTTTGTGTACATGTAAACACAACAGGCATTGCAATGCACAGTCCACTGTCATCCTTTGTGTACATGTAAACACAACAGGCATTGCAATGCACAGTCCACTGTCATGCTTTGTGTACATGTAAACACAACAGGCATTGCAATGCACAGTCCACTGTCATCCTTTGTGTACATGTAAACACAACAGGCATTGCAATGCACAGTCCACTGTCATCCTTTGTGTACATGTAAACACAACAGGCATTGCAATGCACAGTCCACTGTCATCCTTTGTGTACATGTAAACACAACAGGCATTGCAATGCACAGTCCACTGTCATCCTGTGTGTACATGTAAACACAACAGGCATTGCAATGCACAGTCCACTGTCATCATGTGTGTACATGTAAACACAACAGGCATTGCAATGCACAGTCCACTGTCATCCTTTGTGTACATGTAAACACAACAGGCATTGCAATGCACAGTCCACTGTCATGCTTTGTGTACATGTAAACACAACAGGCATTGCAATGCACAGTCCACTGTCATGCTTTGTGTACATGTAAACACAACAGGCATTGCAATGCACAGTCCACTGTCATCCTGTGTGTACATGTAAACACAACAGGCATTGCAATGCACAGTCCACTGTCATCCTGTGTGTACATGTAAACACAACAGGCATTGCAATGCACAGTCCACTGTCATCATGTGTGTACATGTAAACACAACAGGCATTGCAATGCACAGTCCACTGTCATCCTGTGTGTACATGTAAACACAACAGGCATTGCAATGCACAGTCGACTGTCATCCTGTGTGTACATGTAAACACAACAGGCATTGCAATGCACAGTCCACTGTCATCATGTGTGTACATGTAAACACAACAGGCATTGCAATGCACAGTCGACTGTCATCCTTTGTGTACATGTAAACACAACAGGCATTGCAATGCACAGTCCACTGTCATCCTTTGTGTACATGTAAACACAACAGGCATTGCAATGCACAGTCCACTGTCATCATGTGTGTACATGTAAACACAACAGGCATTGCAATGCACAGTCCACTGTCATCCTTTGTGTACATGTAAACACAACAGGCATTGCAATGCACAGTCCACTGTCATCATGTGTGTACATGTAAACACAACAGGCATTGCAATGCACAGTCCACTGTCATCCTTTGTGTACATGTAAACACAACAGGCATTGCAATGCACAGTCCACTGTCATGCTTTGTGTACATGTAAACACAACAGGCATTGCAATGCACAGTCCACTGTCATCATGTGTGTACATGTAAACACAACAGGCATTGCAATGCACAGTCCACTGTCATGCTTTGTGTACATGTAAACACAACAGGCATTGCAATGCACAGTCCACTGTCATCCTTTGTGTACATGTAAACACAACAGGCATTGCAATGCACAGTCCACTGTCATCATGTGTGTACATGTAAACACAACAGGCATTGCAATGCACAGTCCACTGTCATCCTTTGTGTACATGTAAACACAACAGGCATTGCAATGCACAGTCCACTGTCATCATGTGTGTACATGTAAACACAACAGGCATTGCAATGCACAGTCCACTGTCATCCTTTGTGTACATGTAAACACAACAGGCATTGCAATGCACAGTCCACTGTCATGCTTTGTGTACATGTAAACACAACAGGCATTGCAATGCACAGTCCACTGTCATCATGTGTGTACATGTAAACACAACAGGCATTGCAATGCACAGTCCACTGTCATGCTTTGTGTACATGTAAACACAACAGGCATTGCAATGCACAGTCCACTGTCATCCTTTGTGTACATGTAAACACAACAGGCATTGCAATGCACAGTCCACTGTCATCATGTGTGTACATGTAAACACAACAGGCATTGCAATGCACAGTCCACTGTCATCCTTTGTGTACATGTAAACACAACAGGCATTGCAATGCACAGTCCACTGTCATCCTTTGTGTACATGTAAACACAACAGGCATTGCAATGCACAGTCCACTGTCATCCTTTGTGTACATGTAAACACAACAGGCATTGCAATGCACAGTCCACTGTCATCCTTTGTGTACATGTAAACACAACAGGCATTGCAATGCACAGTCCACTGTCATCATGTGTGTACATGTAAACACAACAGGCATTGCAATGCACAGTCCACTGTCATCATGTGTGTACATGTAAACACAACAGGCATTGCAATGCACAGTCCACTGTCATCCTTTGTGTACATGTAAACACAACAGGCATTGCAATGCACAGTCCACTGTCATGCTTTGTGTACATGTAAACACAACAGGCATTGAAATGCACAGTCCACTGTCATCATGTGTGTACATGTAAACACAACAGGCATTGCAATGCACAGTCCACTGTCATCATGTGTGTACATGTAAACACAACAGGCATTGCAATGCACAGTCCACTGTCATCCTTTGTGTACATGTAAACACAACAGGCATTGCAATGCACAGTCCACTGTCATGCTTTGTGTACATGTAAATACAACAGGCATTGCAATGCACAGTCCACTGTCATCCTTTGTGTACATGTAAACACAACAGGCATTGCAATGCACAGTCCACTGTCATCATGTGTGTACATGTAAACACAACAGGCATTGCAATGCACAGTCCACTGTCATCCTTTGTGTACATGTAAACACAACAGGCATTGCAATGCACAGTCCACTGTCATCCTTTGTGTACATGTAAACACAAACAGCCTCGACCCGAAGCACACCACAACTATGCCGACACAATTCAGACAGCAGGAGGCGAGGGCAAAGCCATAAAGGACGGGAGCAGGCTCTAATAAAGCAGTGAAGAGTGCAATAAAGCTCAACAGCTCTCGAGTGAAGGAAAGCGGTTTGAAGACGAGGACATGGCCACACTCGACGAGACGGTGCCAGGCCTTTCCGACACGTTCATTGCAAGCAGTGTTCACCTGTTGACACTGTTCCCCCCCCCCCCCCTCTTGAAAGCGATTACCTGAAATCAGCGTCTGTTTCTATATCTTGCTTTCTCTCTCTTCTCGGAACCCGAGCACGGTTGATAACTGTCGTTTATGTCTCATTTTATTGAAGAGCCGATCCTGTGTCGCAGTTAGGTGCATTCTTCACACCCACATATCGTCATAATTATCATCTTGTGTGATTCGTCATAATTATCATCTTGTGTGATTCGTCAAACCTCGTTCTCTCTACCTGAAGGATGGCAGAAGATGGCAGAGGATGGCAGAAGATGGCAGAGGATGGCAGAAGATGGCAGAAGATGGGCTTGGGACACTCTACCTGAAGGATGGCAGAAGATGGGCTTGGGACACTCGCGGACGCGTACATCTTCGGCATTTAAGAACGGGGTGAAATATTGTCTATCACGTGGTGTACATCCTGGTTACGACCCTACAGTGAGGGGTTCTTTACTTTCTCGTTGGTAAAATGCTACTGACGTGTAGTTAAACAAAACTCGTTAATCATGTTAAAAAAAGGTTTATGGGAATTTGTATGTGGTAATCATGATTTCAACACTTACAGGGCTGGACCTAGTGTATGAGAGGGAGGGCTTTCCAAATTGAGGCAGAGAGGGGCTGGACAGGCGGGGCTGGACAGGCGGGGCTGGACATGCGGGGGGTTCTTGGTGCCTCCCCAGATGTTGTTAAAATTCAACAATGTATTTGAAAAAAAGCCATTTTAAAGGTAAATTTTGGGTCTCCTGGAGAGAAAAAAAGGTGGGGGGGGGGGGGGGGGACTTCCGGAACCCAGAAACCCTTATAAGATCCAGCTCTGACCTATGTTTACATGTTGAACTCAGAAGGATTCGCACTGCTAAACGGCGTAAGAACGTCAGTCGTCATCCTGTCTTGATGGACCGCGTCTTAACGACGGCAGTAGGGACACTATAGTATTCATGATTCGAGGGAATGACATCATACATATTCATGGGCTATGTACCGCAGTAAATGCTACTCAATAGGCGTGTCAGAGGGTGCCACTTACATGTATCAGTCATCTTGAAAACTTAACCTTGATCTAGGATCAGGAGCGACGGAAAAAGGGGTGGGATGGGTGGTAAGGGTACGAAGTAGGTGGAGGTGTGGGGGGGGGGGGGGGAGATAGGTCGAGACACCGGAAGGAGAAGAAGAGCAGAGACAGCAGAAGAGAAGAGAAGAGGTTCAGGAACCAGATTTCGTCACACACTGAAATGTCACGTCATTCGTCACACACTGAAATGTCACGTCATTCGTCACACACTGAAATGTCACGTCATTCGTCACACACTGAAATGTCACGTCATTCGTCACACACTGAAATGTCACGTCATTCGTCACACACTGAAATGTCACGTCATTCGTCACACACTGAAATGTCACGTCATTCGTCACACACTGAAATGTCACGTCATTCGTCACACACTGAAATGTCACGTCGCGTCATTCGTCACACACTGAAATGTCACGTCATTCGTCGTAGAGTCATATCACAAGTAATTTGGTGTTTCTTTCTTGTCTTCAGTATATGAAATTGTTGTAATTGTTGTAATTGTTGTAATTGTTGTAATTGTTGTAATTGTTGTAATTGTTGTAATTGTTGTAATTGTTGTATCACAATTATGTGCAATCAAACAGTAAACACATATGCAATGTATTTTGAATTGCATAAACATTCTTTAAATTTCTACTTTCATATACGAAACGAAAACAACTTCACCATTAACATCAATGATAAGAGCAAAGACCAATACACAACAAGAACAATGGATTGATATCATATATTATAATTATGAAGGATGGCAGACAGCAATACACAAACAGAACCGTGAAAAATATGTGACAACAAGAAGACACCATGGTTTAGAGAAACAAAACAACTATGTTGTCAGTCTACAAGCATTACAGAGACCCCCCCCCCCCCCCCTACACGTTCTGCAAACACGGAACTGTCAAAGTAAAAAAAAAATAATAATAATAATGCAAACAACAAAACAAGAACAGAAAGAGTTGTTACAGGTATAGAACCTGACAAGAACAGAAAGAGTTGTTACAGGTATAGAACCTGACAAGAACAGAAAGAGATGTTACAGGTATAGAACCTGACAAGAACAGAAAGAGTTGTTACAGGTATAGAACCTGACAAGAACAGAAAGAGTTGTTACAGGTATAGAACCTGGCAAGAGCGAAGACAATATGCCAACAAGCCAAGGAGCACTGATGATCAAAATGCACGTGTCATTTAAAAATAATAAAAACACTTTGCACCATAATAGAGCTGCACCATAATAGAGCTGCACCATAATAGAGCTGCACTAGTCTAAGGAGCATGCCTTCCACACACACACAAATAGTATGCTCGTATAGGCCCTATAAGATCCGCACTAAGAAGCATGGAATTAAGAAAACAACGATAATCATATGCACTAAGAAGCATGGAATTAAGAAAACAACGATAATCATATGCACTAAGAAGCATGAAACTTAATCCAGGCACAAAGAGGGCATGCATGACGCTGTTGTCTGCCAGTAAGGGTCAGAAGAGCGGAGTTAATGCCAGGCACGAAAACACACAGATCACGCCGTCTGAAGACGGGATGTCTTCTCTTCTCGCTCTTCTTCGTCCATCGATCAAGGCTAATTGAGTGTCAAGCGAAAGGTCGACCTCTAAAGACCGCATGACATCGACCCACATTCTGGGGCGGGGACGTAGCTCAGTGGGTAGCGCGCTGGCTTTGTAGGCGAGATATTTATTTTTCGGAGTCAACTTTTGTGCAGACTCTCTTCGGTGACCGAACACCCCCGTGTGTACACATGCGCACGAAAAAGATCCCAAGTTCACAGCGAAAGTCTCAGGGCTTGGAAAACACGAAGACACGGATGCTTCATCCCTCGTTTGTGATTATCATGATCGTATTTTGATACTTTGACGAGGGAGCATCTCGTTACTCCCCCGTAGTGGCTGCTCCGTCTGGCGTCTGGCATCATGGGGTTAGTGCTAGGACTGGTTGGTCCGGTGTCAGAATAATGTGACTGGGTGAGACATGAAGCCTGTGGTGCGACTTCTGTCTTGTGTGTGGCGCACGTTATATGTCAAAGCAGCACCGCCCTGATATGGCCCTTCGTGGTCGGCTGGGCGTTAAGCAAAAACAAACAAACAAACTCCCCCGTATCGTTACTCCCCCGGCTCGTTACTCCCCCGGCCTGTTACTAACCCTAACCCTAACCCTAAGGGGGAGTAACGAGCCGGGGGAGTAACGAGCTGATCCCCTTTGACGAGACAAGACAGAGTCAAAGTATCACACCATATCTTCAGCGTATTACCAATATGTCGTTAAAAAAACAACCCATTGTGGGCCACGTGCAGCAAGCACGAGGGTATGACAGAGAACAGAACCCATTACAGAACCCATTACAGAACCCATTACAGAACCCATCACAGAACCCATCACAGAACCCATCACAGAACCCATTACAGAACCCATTACAGAACCCATTGCCTTCTTTGACTTGAAATGTCGCCTTCGATCGCGCTAAAACGAGAGCGTTCGATTGGGGCGAGTACACAGAGAACGCTGGAGTGACGCGAAGCTCTCCACAGTGCGCGATTCGATTGGGGCGAGTACACAGAGAACGCTGGAGTGACGCGAAGCTCTCCACAGTGCGCGATTCGATTAGACGCGTGCATGGACGCGTGCCATTGTGTCACACAGTCAGCTGCCTGGATTAGACGCGTGCCATTGTGTCACACAGTCAGCTGCCTGGATTAGACGCGTGCCATTGTGTCACACAGTCAGCTGCCTGGATTAGACGCGTGCCATTGTGTCACACAGTCAGCTGCCTGGATTAGACGCGTGCCATTGTGTCACACAGTCAGCTGCCTGGATTAGACGCGTGCCATTGTGTCACACAGTCAGCTGCCTGGATTAGACGCGTGCCATTGTGTCACACAGTCAGCTGCCTGGATTAGACGCGTGCCATTGTGTCACACAGTCAGCTGCCTGGATTAGACGCGTGCCATTGTGTCACACAGTCAGCTGCCTGGATTAGACGCGTGCCATTGTGTCACACAGTCAGCTGCCTGGATTAGACGCGTGCCATTGTGTCACACAGTCAGCTGCCTGGATTAGACGCGTGCCATTGTGTCACACAGTCAGCTGCCTGGATTAGACGCGTGCCATTGTGTCACACAGTCAGCTGCCTGGATTAGACGCGTGCCATTGTGTCACACAGTCAGCTGCCTGGATTAGACGCGTGCCATTGTGTCACACAGTCAGCTGCCTGGATGACGCCATCGGATTAACGTCACGGGGTCGGAAAGGACAGTTGCTGTTTCCATTTTAAAACACTAAAGGGTGCCTAGTTTCAAAACTTTTTTCTTTTTATTTTGTGGAAAAATATGTTTTTTAAAACCAAATGTATAGAAGACACCTGCTGCACCTTTTATCTCACTGTGTCAGATTCAAATCATCAGCAACAATAGTGTCTCTCACTGTGTCAGATTCAAATCATCAGCAACAATAGTGTCTCTCACTGTGTCAGATTCAAATCATTAGCAACAATAGTGTCTCTCACTGTGTCAGATTCAAATCATCAGCAACAATAGTGTCTCTCACTGTGTCAGATTCCAATCATCAGCAACAATAGTGTCCATGTAAACAATTAACTTTGTTTGTCGTTTCGTTCATGTTAGTTGTCACTGCACCTCTTAACCGATCGACCTGGTTGAAACAGAGTTTCAATCAGACCAATGCAATAACGATAAGGAACAATCACTTTGGTCACGAACTCAAGCTGAAGCTAAAATCATGTATCCTTTACGAAGACTAATTTAAATATCAATTCATGACGGAAGACATACAACTACGAACAAAAAGTCGATCGATTTTGCCAGACGTTGTAGTGAATATGACACTTCAGGTGTATTCATTTGTTATCAAGCTTTCCTGCTTTTTGATGAAAACCATTTAAGTTTTGTGTCGTAACAGATGACGTTGCATGACGTCACATCCTTACGGTTTGCCTATATCCGCGTCACTGCCTATCAGCTATTCTCCACTGCAGTCTCTTCATCAGCAACGACTCTAGTCCAGTCCAGCCAAGAAATGTCTTTTAATCCTGGAAGTCTGGCATCGTGTGGAAGACATCACGATTTTCTGCTATTCCACTCGAGCGCATCGAGCCTGAAGTGATCGATAAGGCTGTCAGTTCTTCTTCTTCTTCTTCTTCTTTTGTTCGTGTTCTTCTTGTTCTTGTTCTTCGTGTTCTTGTTCTTCGTGTTCTTCTTGTTCTTGTTCTTCTTGTTCTTGTTCTTCGTGTTCTTCTTGTTCTTCTTTTGTTCTTGTTCTTCTTGTTCTTCTTCTTCTTTTGTTCTTGTTCTTCTTGTTCTTCTTCTTCTTCTTTTGTTCTTGTTCTTCTTGTTCTTGTTCTTCGTGTTCTTCGTGTTCTTCGTGTTCTTCTTCTTCTTCTTCTTCTTCTTCTTCTTCTTCTTCTTCTTCTTCTTCTTCTTCTTCTTCTTCTTTTGTTCTTGTTCTTCTTGTTC
>NC_090253.1:300358-333630 GCF_037325665.1 Littorina saxatilis
CTCCCACCCCATCACCTCCTATCCCTCCCACCCCATCACCTCCTGTTCCTCCCACCCCATCACCTCCTATCCCTCCCACCCCATCACCTCCTATCCCTCCCACCCCATCACCTCCTGTTCCTCCCACCCCATCACCTCCTATTCCTCCCACCCCATCACCTCCTGTTCCTCCCACCCCATCACCTCCTATTCCTCCCACCCCATCACCTCCTATTCCTCCCACCCCATCACCTCCTACCACCACCACACAAACAGGGAAAAATTAAAGAAATGTGCAGGAAAGGGCAGACGCCACAAAAGGCGAGCTTGGCAGAAAACAAAAAGCTGGCTTCCAATGAATGATTTGCCATTGATCGACAGGAAGAAAAAACCGTTGGGACAGGAAGGAGGAGGGACAGAGAAGGAGTAGGAGGAAGAGACAGACAGCGACACGAGACAGAGAGAGAAAAAGAGAGAGAGAGAGGGGG
This sequence comes from Littorina saxatilis, assembly GCF_037325665.1. Classification (NCBI taxonomy): domain Eukaryota; kingdom Metazoa; phylum Mollusca; class Gastropoda; order Littorinimorpha; family Littorinidae; genus Littorina; species Littorina saxatilis. The sequence continues at coordinate 300,826 of NC_090253.1, forward strand.
AGATATAAAGGCAGAGAGAGAGAGAAAGATATAAAGACAGAGAGAGAGAGTGACTGGGAGAGAGAGAGAAATAAAAACAGACATACAGACAGACAGCGACACGAGAGAGAGAGAGAGAGAGAGAGAGAGAGAGAGAGAGAGAGAGAGAGAGAGAGAGAGAGAGAGAGAGAGAGAGAGAGAGAGAGAGAGAGAGAGAGAGAGAGATAGACAGAAAGAGAATGGTGGAGGGGGAGGGGCCTTGAGCTACCCCAATTGGACTAGGCCGAGTGTTTCCGTTCCTCAGAGAGCGCAGCTGTGCGAGCTATGCCACAATCAGGGTGGGACTCCCTGGGGGACAGTCCTCTCTGCATTCATTTCAATGTGTGGCCTCTTCCCCGACCGAGAAACAACACACACTGCTGGCCACGGTACCACGCTTTTCATTTTCACCCCAACTCAAGCTTTGAAAGAATGGGTCGTTATGTTTTAGTGTTGTTTTTTTCTCCGATCGTATTTCCTTCTTCGACTCTGGTTGTTTCGCTGTTGCTTTGTTTTTGGTTTTTGTCGCCTTTTATAAAAAAATATTTCTTTCTTTCTTTTTCTTTGATTTTCTTCATTTGAGCCATTGGTGCCGCCTTAACATTTGTATGGTGACGTCATAGTTACATTTCCAGCATTTTGTGGATGATTGGATGATGATCGCCGTTTCTTTTAGAGTGGGTAAGTTTCACAATATTAAGGGTACTCAAAATTAATATGTTATTTACCACAGGATCGTTTGTTGATTTAACTTTTTCTTTACACAACTGCCGATACAAAAACAAAAAAATCGTAAAACCTACCCCACGCATGAGCAATTCTTCAAACACTAGATGCAAACTAAGTGTTGTAAAGTATTTATGTCAGACCACAACGTTTTCAAACAAAATCTCCATCTACACACATTAAATATTAGGTACAAAACTGGATTTAACTTGACAGTAACAGCCCAAATAAATTCGACCGAAGTAAAACAAAAAATCCATCTTGTTAAGAACATTTACATAATTGTGTTGCTGGCGTTCGCTTGCCTTTCAGTTACGATTATAGCGGGTTGTAAACTTAAGAACCGTTTTACCAATTTCGAATTAGTTGAACCTTTTCTCTCTTTTCAATTAGAATTATCTGAGCATTGCTAAAAGATGCCATTGGAGAACGTCCAAGACTACCAACAAGACTACCAACGACCGCAGACGAATAAAATTCGCCTCCAGTGCAGGTTACAGAAATCGAAAAACAAAAACCTCGCACGTCGCAAAAATGTCCTTTCAATGGCAGAATACTTAGCATTTCGGTATAAACAGACGAGAGGCGTGGTCTGAAGACGGATGCTTACTCAATGAGTACAGATAGAAAGAGTGACTACATTGTTATTCATCAGGATTTAACAATTGAGCAGGTCTCTCGCGCTGGGACGGTTTTGTTTGCCTAGTGTCTAGCGGGGTTATTTCGGGGTATATAGTTCAGTGTGGGCGTCCGTCTGTCTGTAATCCCCCCTCTCGTGATGTCTATAGCTTTACAATCGTCGCTCGTTGGTTTCAGAATAACTTGGATTAATGGGCTGGTAGCCGGGCTAGTTGGGTTTAAAATGAAAGCACTAAAACACCTGAGTAATGAGAGTTATCTGGCATCGATTGAAAGCCATCAACAGTTACAATCCTAGGCTAACAACACTTACATATAACACCTGAGTAATGAGAGTTATCTGGCATCGATTGAAAGCCATCAACAGTTACATATAACACCTGAGTAATGAGAGTTATCTGGCATCGATTGAAAGCCATCAACAGTTACATATAACACCTGAGTAATGAGAGTTATCTGGCATCGATTGAAAGCCATCAACAGTTACATATAACACCTGAGTAATGAGAGTTATCTGGCATCGATTGAAAGCCATCAACAGTTACATATAACACCTGAGTAATGAGAGTTATCTGGCATCGAGTGAAAGCCATCAACAGTTACAATCCTAAGCTAACAACACTTACATATAACACCTGAGTAATGAGAGTTATCTGGTATCGATTGAAAGCCATCAACAGTTACAATCCTAAGCTAACAACACTTACATATAACACCTGAGTAATGAGAGTTATCTGGCATCGATTGAAAGCCATCAACAGTTACAATCCTAAGCTAACAACACTTACATATAACACCTGAGTAATGAGAGTTATCTGGCATCGATTGAAAGCCATCAACAGTTACATATAACACCTGAGTAATGAGAGTTATCTGGTATCGATTGAAAGCCATCAACAGTTACATATAACACCTGAGTAATGAGAGTTATCTGGTATCGATTGAAAGCCATCAACAGTTACATATAACACCTGAGTAATGAGAGTTATCTGGTATCGATTGAAAGCCATCAACAGTTACAACACCTGAGTAATGAGAGTTATCTGGTATCGATTGAAAGCCATCAACAGTTACATATAACACCTGAGTAATGAGAGTTATCTGGTATCGATTGAAAGCCATCAACAGTTACATATAACACCTGAGTAATGAGAGTTATCTGGTATCGATTGAAAGCCATCAACAGTTACATATAACACCTGAGTAATGAGAGTTATCTGGTATCGATTGAAAGCCATCAACAGTTACATATAACACCTGAGTAATGAGAGTTATCTGGCATCGATTGAAAGCCATCAACAGTTACAACACCTGAGTAATGAGAGTTATCTGGCATCGAGTGAAAGCCATCAACAGTTACAATCCTAGGCTAACAACACTTACATATAACACGGAGTCGTGGAAGATAAAGACGTATTATTTGCGACCTCAATGCAGATTGATCATTTATTGCGCTAAACTTGGAAATTTAAAGTGAAATACTGGCTTCTAATCACTTGCAGAGTCAGTGCATACTGCCGATTTATTGCATGCAAACTGCATCCTTTCTTTTTTTCCCGTTTCTTTTTTTTTCCAAACAAATAATCTCTCTAAAAAACAAAGAACTTAATGTTTCATTTATTGGTACGCCCAGAAGCAGATACGTTTCGTGTTTTGTTCTGTTTGTTAGCCATCTTGGTGTTGTGTTCTGTTTATTAGCCATCTTGGTGTTGTGTTCTGTTTGTTAGCCATCTTGGTGTTGTGTTCTGTTTGTTAGCCATCTTGGTGTTGTGTTCTGTTTGTTAGCCATCTTGGTGTTGTGTTCTGTTTGTTAGCCATCTTGGTGTTGTGTTCTGTTTGTTAGCCATCTTGGTGTTGTGTTCTGTTTGTTAGCCATCTTGGTGTTGTGTTCTGTTTGTTAGCCATCTTGGTGTTCTGTTCTGTTTATTAGCCATCTTGGTGTTGTGTTCTGTTTGTTAGCCATCTTGGTGTTGTGTTCTGTTTGTTAGCCATCTTGGTGTTCTGTTCTGTTTATTAGCCATCTTGGTGTTGTGTTCTGTTTGTTAGCCATCTTGGTGTTGTGTTCTGTTTGTTAGCCATCTTGGTGTTGTGTTCTGTTTGTTAGCCATCTTCGTGTTGTGTTCTGTTTATTAGCCATCTTGGTGTTGTGTTCTGTTTGTTGGCCATCTTGGTGTTGTGTTCTGTTTGTTAGCCATCTTGGTGTTGTGTTCTGTTTATTAGCCATCTTGGTGTTGTGTTCTGTTTATTAGCCATCTTGGTGTTTTGTTCTGTTTGTTAGCCATCTTGGTGTTCTGTTTGTTAGCCATCTTGGTGTTCTGTTCTGTTTATTAGCCATCTTGGTGTTGTGTTCTGTTTGTTAGCCATCTTGGTGTTGTGTTCTGTTTGTTAGCCATCTTGGTGTTGTGTTCTGTTTGTTAGCCATCTTGGTGTTCTGTTTGTTAGCCATCTTGGTGTTTTGTTCTGTTTATTAGCCATCTTGGTGTTGTGTTCTGTTTGTTAGCCATCTTGGTGTTGTGTTCTGTTTGTTAGCCATCTTGGTGTTGTGTTCTGTTTGTTAGCCATCTTGGTGTTGTGTTCTGTTTGTTAGCCATCTTGGTGTTGTGTTTGTTAGCCATCTTGGTGTTTTGTTCTGTTTGTTAGCCATCTTGGTGTTTTGTTCTGTTTATTAGCCATCTTGGTGTTGTGTTCTGTTTGTTAGCCATCTTGGTGTTCTGTTCTGTTTGTTGGCCATCTTGGTGTTGTGTTCTGTTTGTTGGCCATCTTGGTGTTGTGTTCTGTTTGTTGGCCATCTTGGTGTTTTGTTCTGTTTATTAGCCATCTTGGTGTTGTGTTCTGTTTGTTAGCCATCTTGGTGTTCTGTTTGTTAGCCATCTTAAACTGATCTTGGGATACGTGCAAGAAAAATACTTCTGGCGCTTTAAAGTTGACGTACAAAATCGACAATGCCGATATACTGCACCCTGCATACTGAATATCACTTCACAGACCAATGCTCTTTCTCTGTTTATTTCCATAATGTCTTACCCTATCCAGCTATATTGCTTCACTGTTAATTTAAGCGCCTTCAGTAGCCATTCTTCTGAAACTCTTCACTCTTCGTTCAGATTCGCGTGTCTTTGTGTTTCACTTTGACACGTCACTTCCGTCGGTGTTGGGACTCGTAACCCCCTATTGAATAACCGTTTAGTTCAAATCTTGTTCAATACATCGTGTGATTCGTTCAATCTAGTGTAAACCGTACGATGCAAGTAGGCTAAAAACAACAGCATCCGTCAAAGTACTATGGGGAATTAAAAAATACAAGCATTTTTAAATAACAAAAAGCAGCAATTGGAGGGAGGCATGCACAACTACTGCATCACATTACAAGCACGCAAAGTGAAAAGTAGCATGCAGGTGTTAAACCCACACGACATATATACAGGACATAAACACTGAAGTGACTATTACAGTGTAGAAAATGAAGGATTGAAATAAATGAAGAATTGTACAAGACTGGACAGAAATAAATAAATAAATGAATACATTAATATGTAAACAAATAGGTAAACGAATAAATAAATAAATGAATAAATAAATAAATAAATAAATAAATAAATAAATGAATAAATAAATAAATAAATAAATAAATAAATAAATAAATAAATAAATAAATAAATAAATGAAAGCAACTCAGTGAAATCGTGTAATTACACACAAAAATCAGAGACACAAAAGATCATCAAATAAAACATCACAAATGAACAAATATGAATATAAATAAATAAATAAATAAATAAATAAATAAATAAATAAATTATATTTACGAAAATAAAAGGCATCGACGATTTTCCAATAAATAACAGAGAAAAAACAAACATTATTTCCGTAGAAACAGCACCACAAATACATACACAAGACAATCACTAGACCACCACCACATACACCACAACTACACAACAAAAAACGCCACAGTACTATAAAAAAAAAAAAATGAATAGTGATAAAAGACAAACGCCAAGTGACCACACGACCCATACCGTTTTGGCATCAATACAATGAGGACCGTTCGCCAGCACCTTGTCTACGCTAGATGATTCTTTGTACGTTACGAAGCCAAAGCCCCTGCAAAAGAAGCAAAAACACAAACACCAGTCAATCTAGCTGCTAAGGCTAAAGTTGTACGGAACTGCATTACACCCTTCATACGTCTAAAGATACCCGCTTTCCAGTGTAAACCAGCATGTAAATCACCACATGTGTGTCCAGGCTTTTACATGGAATACATTCCAAAGTGTAAACCAGCATGTAAATCACCACATGTGTGTCCAGGCTGTTACATGGAATACATTCCAAAGTGTAAACCAGCATGTAAATCACCACATGTGTGTCCAGGCTGTTACATGGAATACATTCCAAAGTGTAAACCAGCATGTAAATCACCACATGTGTGTCCAGGCTGTTACATGGAATACATTCCAAAGTGTAAACCAGCATGTAAATCACCACATGTGTGTCCAGGCTGTTACATGGAATACATTCCAAAGTGTAAACCAGCATGTAAATCACCACATGTGTGTCCAGGCTTTTACATGGAATACATTCCAAAGATCAGCAACCTGGTTGCTTCTTGTGCAGATCGGGGATTTTGTCTCTGAATCAATTTAGCAGATTGGATTTTGTCTCTGAATCAATTTAGCAGATTGGATTATGTCTCTGAATCAATTTAGCAGATTGGATTTTGTCTCTGAATCAATTTAGCAGACTGGATTATGTCTCTGAATCAATTTAGCAGACTGGATTATGTCTCTGAATCAATTTAGCAGATTGGATTATGTCTCTGAATCAATTTAGCAGACTGGATTATGTCTCTGAATCAATTTAGCAGACTGGATTATGTCTCTGAATCAATTTAGCAGATTGGATTTTGTCTCTGAATCAATTTAGCAGATTGGATTATGTCTCTGAATCAATTTAGCAGATTGGATTTTGTCTCTGAATCAATTTAGCAGACTGGATTATGTCTCTGAATCAATTTAGCAGACTGGATTTTGTCTCTGAATCAATTTAGCAGATTGGATTATGTCTCTGAATCAATTTAGCAGATTGGATTTTGTCTCTGAATCAATTTAGCAGATTGGATTATGTCTCTGAATCAATTTAGCAGATTGGATTATGTCTCTGAATCAATTTAGCAGACTGGATTATGTCTCTGAATCAATTTAGCAGACTGGATTTTGTCTCTGAATCAATTTAGCAGACTGGATTTTGTCTCTGAATCAATTTAGCAGACTGGATTTTGTCTCTGAATCAATTTAGCAGACTGGATTTTGTCTCTGAATCAATTTAGCAGATTGGATTATGTCTCTGAATCAATTTAGCAGATTGGATTATGTCTCTGAATCAATTTAGCAGATTGGATTGTGTCTCTGAATCAATTTAGCAGATTGGATTGTGTCTCTGAATCAATTTAGCAGATTGGATTTTGTCTCTGAATCAATTTAGCAGACTGGATTATGTCTCTGAATCAATTTAGCAGACTGGATTTTGTCTCTGAATCAATTTAGCAGACTGGATTATGTCTCTGAATCAATTTAGCAGATTGGATTATGTCTCTGAATCAATTTAGCAGATTGGATTTTGTCTCTGAATCAATTTAGCAGATTGGATTATGTCTCTGAATCAATTTAGCAGATTGGATTTTGTCTCTGAATCAATTTAGCAGACTGGATTATGTCTCTGAATCAATTTAGCAGACTGGATTTTGTCTCTGAATCAATTTAGCAGATTGGATTATGTCTCTGAATCAATTTAGCAGATTGGATTTTGTCTCTGAATCAATTTAGCAGATTGGATTATGTCTCTGAATCAATTTAGCAGATTGGATTTTGTCTCTGAATCAATTTAGCAGATTGGATTATGTCTCTGAATCAATTTAGCAGATTGGATTTTGTCTCTGAATCAATTTAGCAGATTGGATTTTGTCTCTGAATCAATTTAGCAGATTGGATTATGTCTCTGAATCAATTTAGCAGATTGGATTTTGTCTCTGAATCAATTTAGCAGATTGGATTATGTCTCTGAATCAATTTAGCAGATTGGATTTTGTCTCTGATTCAATTTAGCAGACTGGATTTTGTCTCTGAATCAATTTAGCAGATTGGATTATGTCTCTGAATCAATTTAGCAGACTGGATTATGTCTCTGAATCAATTTAGCAGATTGGATTATGTCTCTGAATCAATTTAGCAGATTGGATTATGTCTCTGAATCAATTTAGCAGATTGGATTATGTCTCTGAATCAATTTAGCAGACTGGATTTTGTCTCTGAATCAATTTAGCAGATTGGATTATGTCTCTGAATCAATTTAGCAGATTGGATTATGTCTCTGAATCAATTTAGCAGATTGGATTATGTCTCTGAATCAATTTAGCAGATTGGATTTTGTCTCTGAATCAATTTAGCAGATTGGATTATGTTGATTCAGCAACAATGACTCCCATTCTGCACAAAAAGGCGCTAGGCTGTATTCTATGTGTTCCACTCCTACAGGTAGGCTGTATTCTATGTGTTCCACTCCTACAGGGCTGTATTCTATGTGTTCCACTCCTGCAGGGCTGGTCGTATCCCATGTAACAGCCTGGCCAGGTATGTGTTGGTGTAAGCGATCGTTTACACAGGAAGAAAAGTATATTAACTGGTTACTGCTTTACACTAGTCGTACACTTCACTAGCATTCCGTTACTAGTGCAATCTCCTGTACAGTATAACTAGTCTAATAACTTTTCGTTTACAGTAACTATAGTCTAATAACTCTTCCTTTACTCTAATTATTCTAACCAATCATTAACTAGTCCAGGATGATTGTTTTCAGCAACTATGCTGAATATCAAGTGTGGCATGCTAGCATTTCAGTCACTATCCAATATATTCTACCAATGCAGTTGTAGCAATCACAAAATAATGCAAAGCTCTCTTAAACAAATACTCAAGATAGATTTACTGTCAACAGGCCACATTGCAAAACTGCTAAGAGATCGTCTACTTCTAGCCCATACAATCTTACACACTTGATCTTATACAATCGCAAACGTTACTAGAGCTAACAGGCTACATAATTATGTACACAATCTAATACAGTGTGACCCCCCCCCCACCCCCACCCCCCCAAAAAAACAAAAAACAAAAAAGTCGCGTAAGGCGAAATTACTACATTTAGTCAAGCTGTGGAACTCACAGAATGAAACTGAACGCACTGCATTTTTTCACAATGACCGTAGTCCGCCGATTGTGCAAAACGGAGTGAAACTGACGAGCCTGTTCAGCGCGGTAGTGGTTTCGCTGTGCTGCATAGCACGCTTTTCTGTACCTCTCTTCGTTTTAACTTTCTGAGCGTGTTTTTAATCCAAACATATCATATCTATATGTTTTTGGAATCAGGAACCGACAAGGAATAAGATGAAATTGTTTTTAAATCGATTTCGGAAATTTGATTTTGATAATAATTTTTATATTTTTAATTTTCAGACCTTGTTTTTAATCCAAATATAACATATTTATATGTTTTTTGGAATCAGAAAATGATGAAGAATAAGATGGATCGTTTTATAAAAAAATAATTTCAATTACAATTTTCAGATTTTTAATGACCAAAGTCATAAATTAGTTTTTAAGCCACCAAGTTAAAATGCAATACCGAAGTCCGGCCTTCGTCGAAGATTGCTTGGCCAAAATTTCAATCAATTTGATTGAAAAATGAGGGTGTGACAGTGCCGCCTCAACGTTTACAAAAAGCCGGATATGACGTCATCAAAGACATTTATCGAAAAAATGAAAAAACCTCCGGGGATATCATACCCAGGAACTCTCATGTCAAATTTCATAAAGATCGGTCCAGCAGTTTACTCTCAATCGCTCTACACACACACACACACACACACACACACACACACACACACACACACACACACACACACACACACACACACACACACACACACACACACAATCAATCAATCAATCAATGAGGCTTATATCGCGCATATTCCGTGGGTACAGTTCTAGGCGCTCTGCAGTGATGCCGTGTGAGATGAAATTTTATACGGCCAGTAGATTGCAGCCATGTCGGCGCATATTTACCTTTCACGGCCTTATTCCAAGTCACACGGGTATGGTAGACAATTATTAACTGTGCCTAAGCAATTTTGCCAGGAAAGACCCTTTTGTCAATCGTGGGATCTTTAACGTGCAAACCCAATGTAGTATACACGGGGGGTGGTTCGGACACCGAAGAGAATCTGCACACAAAGTTGACTCTGTGAAATAAATTTCCGCCGAACCTGGGATCGAACTCGCGCTGACAGCGGCCAACTGAATACAAATCCAGCGCGCTACCAACTGAGCTATATCCCCGCCACACACACACACACACACACACACACACACACACACACACACACACACACACACACACACACACACACACACACACACACACACACACACACATACATACATACACTCACACATACACCACGACCCTCGTCTCGATTCCCCGTCTATGTTAAAACATTTAGTCAAGTTTTGACTAAATGTAAAAAGAAGAAAAGAGCTAAGTACAAGTACTACGGTTGTTGGACGAATAACTTCATATTTGGTTACATTAATTCCAGCTCATTCATGACCAGTCCACAACATTGCAAGCGTATTGGTCAGTGTGTTGGTCAGTGTGTTGGTCAGTGTGTTGGTCAGTGTGTTGGTCAAATGATCTGACTTAAGTGTGTTGATCAAATGATCTGACTTAAGTGTGTTGGTCAAATGATCTGACTTAATTGTGTTGGTCAAATGATCTGACTTAAGTGTGTTGGTCAAATGATCTGACTTAAGTGTGTTGGTCAAATGATCTGACTTAATTGTGTTGGTCAAATGATCTGACTTAAGTGTGTTGGTCAAATGATCTTACTTAAGTGCTCTTTGGAGAAAAATAATCCGAATTCCGGATTCGGGGATCGACTCAACAGTACAAGGTTTGAAAGTGAGCGATTGCCAAACTAACCCGTTTGAAGCCCTCTAGTTTGTTACTGTCGGGGTCATTTAAAAGACCTAGTATTCCATTGCCTTGTGTTCGGTCCGATATCTTTTCCCCGAGTTCTGTAACATTTAAATTAACGTGTCCTGAAAACGCTCAGCCCTCTTAATACCCCAACATGACAGTGTTGTTTGAATTTATGAAATTTAGAAAAACGGAGATAGCATTTTTTTTTCCGTGTTATCTGTTTGACACATCACAAAGTTCATGCCCGGTGAAGTTAACAACCAAAAGAAACAAACTCTAGCTTAATCGAATCAAGTTTGACGTGCCCCTGGCTATAATCGATAAAGCTGCCCATGCACCAACACACCAACAGTACAGACGAAGGAACAGCCTGCTGTATGCTTGCTCTTCCATCACCCAAACTCTTCCCTGGAGGCGCGACCGAAGCCATGGCTTAAAAATGACCCAAATCTGTCATGGCGGGCCGTAATTGGTAACCAAATTTTATTTCAATGACTTGCCTAGCGCCGAGAACAACACATTTGTGCTTGTTAGGCGGCCGGCGTGTGGAGATCTTCACTTCTCAGAGCTCCCAATTTGGAACGCAAACACCAGTGAAATGCCGCGGCTTGCGGGGTGTATCATAAAGGCTGAACGTGCTGTTGCCTAGTAACGCTACAATCGCTGCTGTCCACAGGGAGAGAGGCCCATGTACAATACGTCCCACAGTTTTAATCAGAAATTCCTTGGGATAAAGTACATGCTGTACCCTTCCTCCGTCCTAATGATGTGTGTTTTGTGACGGAAATCGGTACAGAAAGGTAAACTTCGCGACATATTGTGAATTCACAAATGGAACCTGTTAAAATCCACGGAAAAAAAAATTGAAATCGACGCACGACGGTTGGTTTTATGTATGGAACTACCGTGCTCAGCAACGACGAGCAAGTCTCAAGAACTCTGATGACGAACAGCTCGCACACATCATAGGAAAACGCAATCAGCCATGATTTCCGTTGCTCATGTCCGCTGGCTTAAAACCTTACTCCATTATTACTCCCTATTTTTGTTTAATGACAAATAACTTTACCAGAGAGCAGTTAATGTAACTTCAAAGCTCTCGTAATACCAATAAAGACGTTATGTCACGTGACAACTAACATCTGCCTGCAATACACACGCGAACTGACACAATTATGCAGTGCCTGGCTTTCTGTCGTTGCCCGCTAATTACATTTTGATCCGATAGTAGAGAATGTAATCTAGCATTTCTTTATTTGACAACATGTATGAAAACAGGAATAAACGCCTGTATTAGATAAGACGTATTGTACCCGTGCTGCTCTCTAACGCCTGTACTAGATGAGACGTATTGTACCCGTGCTGTTCTCTAACGCCTGTATTAGATAAGACGTATTGTACCCGTGCTGTTCTCTAACGCCTGTACTAGATGAGACGTATTGTACCCGTGCTGTTCTCTAACGCCTGTACTATATGAGACGTATTGTACCCGTGCTGTTCTCTAACGCCTGTATTAGATAAGACGTATTGTACCCGTGCTGTTCTCTAACGCCTGTACTAGATGAGACGTATTGTACCCGTGCTGCTCTCTAACGCCTGTACCAGATGAGACGTATTGTACCCGTGCTGTTCTCTAACGCCTGTATTAGATGAGACGTATTGTACCCGTGCTGCTCTCTAACGCCTGTACCAGATGAGACGTATTGTACCCGTGCTGTTCTCTAAGAGGGCTGTCACACATGCGACTGAGTCGCGCGATTTACCCCGTCACACAGCCGACTCAGTCGTAGAAAACAGCTACGACAAGTCTGCGACTCAGTCTCATGCGATTCCCTCGTAGCTTTGAGGTTTAGAACATGTTCTATTCCTGCGATCCAGTCGTCGGTCAATCGCAGGGGCAGAGCCAACAGAGCCAATCAGAACGCGTTGCTGCGGCCTTGACGCCGTGACGTAAAATAATGGCGGACAGTGGCGTACAGCGTCTCTTCGTCGATTCAAAACTTGTTGGAAGAACAGCTTTTTACTCAGATATAAAGGAGACGTTTTAGGCGTGTACAGCGGTCGGAAAACATTAATTGCAGCTGTCTGGGAACTTTATTTCTTGCAAAGGCGTAATGCTGAAAGGAATTTTTCAGAAAGGTAGAGCGACGTTCGAACATTTAGCGTCTGCTCTCGCAAAGCGCGTTTGCCGTGTTCACTATGACACATCACTTCCGCCCCGCTCGCGTGGAGTTATCGTTCGCCAGTCGTTCGTCTATCGTTCATCGTGTGACGGGTCAATGGCCTACGATGTGATGTGCGATCGGCCAAAGACTGAATCGCAAGACTGAATCGCAACGACTGAGTCGCCTGTATGACCGAGGCTTAACGCCTGTAATAGATGAGACGTATTGTACCCGTGCTGTTCTCTAACGCCTGTACTAGATGAGACGTATTGTACCCGTGCTGTTCTCTAACGCCTGTACTAGATGAGACGTATTGTACCCGTGCTGCGATCTCAAACGAGTTTGTGTGGACGTGTTTTTACTGCTAACTGCAAGAAATAAAAGGAGGGTTTATTCATAACACGCCTTTATAGTACGACGGCAAGAAATAAAAGGAGGGTTTATTCATAACACGCCTTTATAGTACGACGGCAAGAAATAAAAGGAGGGTTTATTCATAACACGCCTTTATAGTACGACGGCAAGAAATAAAAGGAGGGTTTATTCATAACACGCCTTTATAGTACGACGGCAAGAAATAAAAGGAGGGTTTATTCATAACACGCCTTTATAGTACGACGGCAAGAAATAAAAGGAGGGTTTATTCATAACACGCCTTTATAGTACGACGGCAAGAAATAAAAGGAGGGTTTATTCATAACACGCCTTTATAGTACGACAGCAAGAAATAAAAGGAGGGTTTATTCATAACACGCCTTTATAGTACGACGGCAAGAAATAAAAGGAGGGTTTATTCATAACACGCCTTTATAGTACGACGGCAAGAAATAAAAGGAGGGTTTATTCATAACACGCCTTTATAGTACGACGGCAAGAAATAAAAGGAGGGTTTATTCATAACACGCCTTTATAGTACGACGGCAAGTCTAGCGTGTAATCACCATTACATGGCAATCAACTGACATGGATTTGATGGTACCACCATCTTGGGTTATGATAATACGCAAGATATAAGTGTGAGACTCTACAGAGAACGCGATGAGATCATGAAGACAAACAGCAAATGTCAAGCCTTTCACGATTGGTTGCCTTTCCAGGAACACTAGCTTACAACCACTGTGTTTATGCGTGGCAACACAAACGTTCAGGGGACGTTCGCTTGTTTGAAGATCGTCAGAGGGTGAAGACTCCCAGACAAATCTAATTTTAAGGGGAAGTGGCCTGTCCTAACATCGACGACCTTGACCTCTGCCGTCATACCGAGTCAGGGAACTGTCAAAAGGCTGTCCTCAATAGATCCCCAAGTTGACTTTACACACACTCTGCGGCGTCTTTTGACCGGAAATCTATTGCCAAAGCTTCGTGCAGTGAGTTTCGTGAAATCTATTGCCAAAGCTTCGTGCAGTGAGTTTCGTGAAATCTATTGCCAAAGCTTCGTGCAGTGAGTTTCGTGAAATCTATTGCCAAAGCTTCGTGCAGTGAGTTTCGTGAAATCTATTGCCAAAGCTTCGTGCAGTGAGTTTCGTGAAATCTATTGCCAAAGCTTCGTGCAGTGAGTTTCGTGAAATCTATTGCCAAAGCTTCGTGCAGTGAGTTTCGTGAAATCTATTGCCAAAGCTTCGTGCAGTGAGTTTCGTGAAATCTATTGCCAAAGCTTCGTGCAGTGAGTTTCGTGAAATCTATTGCCAAAGCTTCGTGCAGTGAGTTTCGTGAAATCTATTGCCAAAGCTTCGTGCAGTGAGTTTCGTGAAATCTATTGCCAAAGCTTCGTGCAGTGAGTTTCGTGAAATCTATTGCCAAAGCTTCGTGCAGTGAGTTTCGTGAAATCGACTTGGCCCAGTCCACTTCGCGCAGTTAATATCAGCTTTTCCGCAGCGTCTCAGCCAATCAAACGACTACTCTTTCAAGTCCTGCACCATCCTCTAGGATTGACGTATGGCAAGAGACAGAGCCTTCGTGTAAAGACACGACTTGCCGTCCCTCGACGTCACTGTCAGCAGTGGATTATAGAACAACGTTATGCCCACAACATAAAAACTTCCATGGACACACGAAATCCATCAAAACGCTTACAACTTCAAAATGTTTCTTGTAACAGCTGTACGTGTGTGTGTGTGTGTGTGTGTGTGTGTGTGTGTGTGTGTGTGTGTGTGTGTGTGTGTGTGTGTGTGTGTGTGTGTGTGTGTGCGCTCTAACGCTGCAGGTCATGTTTCTGTCGTGGTCGTGTACTCCTTGTAGTCGCCAATCTAAAGCGGTCGCTAGTTCCCCCTGTCTGAGGTATCGGTCAATAACACCAGGCAGCGGCAGGCAGCGGCAGGCACAACAGTGAAGTCCAATTACACTAACCAAGCTCTTAGACACTGCTAACCGCAGCCAGCTCCACGACACGACTGACGGGCTGAGTGCACTGTACTGGCGCTGATACAGTGCTAGCTGCCCCTCTTCTGAGAGCACCAACACTTGTGGGGAAAGGTTTTAAACTGGGAGAGAGTCTTAAAATTGAAGCCCATTTACAAACAATAGGAATACAAAATCAAAGAAAGCGGGGTATTGAAATGTGGGAGATTTAAATCGTGAGGTCGGGGAGGCATGAGGTGTGTGTGTGTGTGGGAGGCATGAGGTGTGTGTGTGTGTGGGAGGGGTGTGTGTGTGGGAGGCATGAGGTGTGTGTGTGTGGGAGGCATGAGGTGTGTGTGTGTGGGAGGCATGAGGTGTGTGTGTGTGGGAGGCATGAGGTGTGTGTGTGTGTAGGAGGGGTGTGTGTGGGCGTGGAGTTTTGAAAAGCTGTACTTGAGGAGGGAGAGGGGGATGTGTTATGAAAAGCTGTACTTGAGGGGGGAGAGGGGGATGGGTTATGAAAAGCTGTACTTGAGGGGGGAGAGGGGGATGGGTTATGAAAAGCTGTACTTGAGGGGGGAGAGGGGGATGGGTTATGAAAAGCTGTACTGGAGGGGGGAGGGGGTGTGTACAACATACGGTGTACATCTGGATGGTTCTGACGGACAGTGTGTGTACGGACGTTATGAACACAGCCTGAGAAAGCAAGGCATTACAATGGGGATTCTTTCAGCCTGAGAGAGCAAGGCATTACAATGGGGATTCTTTCAGCCTGAGAGAGCAAGGCATTACAATGGGGATTCTTTCAGCCTGAGAAAGCAAGGCATTACAATGGGGATTCTTTCAAGTCGAGCGAGTCTTCACAGAGGGGTTCCGCTGTAGCGAGTGTGCTGGGATGATACAGAGTACATCAGGACCACTGGGATGATACAGAGTACATCAGGGCCAATGGGATGATACAGAGTACATCAGGACCACTGGGATGATACAGAGTACATCAGGACCACTGGGATGATACAGAGTACATCAGGACCACTGGGATGATACAGAGTACATCAGGGCCACTGGGATGATACAGAGTACATCAGGGCCACTGGGGCGATCGAAAAGAAGAAGATCAGGGCCACTGGGATTATACAGAGTACATCAGGGCCACTGGGATGATACACTGTACATAAGGACCATTTGATGATACAGAGTACATCAGGACCACTGGGATGATACAGAGTACATCAGGACCACTGGGATGATACAGAGTACATCAGGGCCACTGGGATGATACAGAGTACATCAGGGCCAATGGGATGATACAGAGTACATCAGGACCACTGGGACGATACAGAGTACATCAGGGCCAATGGGATGATACAGAGTACATCAGGACCACTGGGATGATACAGAGTACATCAGGACCACTGGGATGATACAGAGTACATCAGGACCACTGGGACGATACAGAGTACATCAGGGCCAATGGGATGATACAGAGTACATCAGGACCACTGGGATGATACAGAGTACATCAGGACCACTGGGATGATACAGAGTACATCAGGGCCACTGGGATGATACAGAGTACATCAGGACCACTGGGATGATACAGAGTACATCAGGACCACTGGGATGATACAGAGTACATCAGGACCACTGGGATGATACAGAGTACATCAGGACCACTGGGATGATACAGAGTACATCAGGACCACTGGGATGATACAGAGTACATCAGGACCACTAGGATCATACAGAGTACATCAGGACCACTGGGATGATACAGAGTACATCAGGACCACTGGTTCATTCTGATAGCACATTGCCGTGCAGGGAGAAAAACGAGGGATCGTTCACTTTGACCTGAGTGTCCTCAACATGGCCCGTTGACTGGAACAGAGATTGAGGAGGGTGTGTGTGTGTGTGTGCTATAAGGGAAGGTACACTTTGACCTGATTGTCCTCAACATGGCCCGTTGACTGGAACAGAGATTGAGCCGGTTGTGTGTGTGTGTGTGTGTGTGTGTGTGTGTGTGTGTGTGTGTGCTATAAGGGAAGGTTCACTTTGACCTGATTGTCCTCAAAATGGCCCGTTGACTAGAACAGAGATTGAGCCGGTTGTGTGTGTGTGTGTGTGTGTGTGTGTGTGTGTGTGTGTGTGTGTGTGTGTGTGTGTGTGTGTGTGTGCTATAAGGGAAGGTACACTGCATGCAGTGTACAAGGGGGTTGGTAAAATCCAGGGAAAGGGAGGGGGATGTCAGCACTGTACAAGGGGGTTGGTAAAATCCAGGGAAAGGGAGGGGGATGTCAGTGCAGTGTACTGTAGAGGTCCACCGTTCTGAATCTGAGTAGATCCATCTCAGTAGTTAATTCTGATACTGTAGGAGATAGACTTCCAGGAAGGGGCACGGGGATGTTGTCCATGTTGACCTGATTGCTCTGGTAATGAGCAAGGAGGTGTGTGTGTGTGGGTGGGGGGGGATAAATGGGCGGTTGCACAAAAGAGATTCCCCTGGCCTACGGAGTTGAAACTCGTTGGAGAGGAAGCTCTTTGGTTGCACTGTGCTATATCGTAAAACTCCTTTTTAAGACCCCCCCCCCAATGTCAGGCTTTCCCTGGTTAGAGACTCTTACTTTCATTCTCTGTACATTTACCTCCATTTAAAGACTCCCTCCTTTGTAAGACTCCCTCCTTTTTAAGACTCCCTCCTTTTTAAGACTCCCTCCTTTTTAAGACCTTATTTATTCAGAATTGTCAAGGTCTTGACTTCCACTTTCTCAGATTTTCTGTAACTTTACCTCCATTTAAAGACTATCTCCTATATAAAACCTAATTTTCTCAGTTTGTCCATGTCTTAAATGGGAAGGTAACACTGACTGTACACCGAGTGCAGTGTAGTTATGTCTCGTGCACGACGGTCTTTAAAGCATTAACCTGAAGAGACTATACACCGAGTGCAGTGTAGTTATGTCTCGTGCACGACGGTCTTTAAAGCATTAACCTGAAGAGACTATACACCGAGTGCAGTGTAGTTATGTCTCGTGCTGAAGAGACTGTACACCGAGTGCAGTGTAGTTATGTCTCGTGCTGAAGAGACTATACACCGAGTGCAGTGTAGTTATGTCTCGTGCACGACGGTCTTTAAAGCATTAACCTGAAGAGACTATACACCGAGTGCAGTGTATTTATGTCTCGTGCTGAAGAGACTATACACCGAGTGCAGTGTAGTTATGTCTCGTGCTGAAGAGACTATACACCGAGTGCAGTGTAGTTATGTCTCGTGCACGACGGTCTTTAAAGCATTAACCTGAAGAGACTATACACCGAGTGCAGTGTAGTTATGTCTCGTGCTGAAGAGACTATACACCGAGTGCAGTGTAGTTATGTCTCGTGCTGAAGAGACTATACACCGAGTGCAGTGTAGTTATGTCTCGTGCACGACGGTCTTTAAAGCATTAACCTGAAGAGACTATACACCGAGTGCAGTGTAGTTATGTCTCGTGCACGACGGTCTTTAAAGCATTAACCTGAAGAGACTATACACCGAGTGCAGTGTAGTTATGTCTCGTGCACGACGGTCTTTAAAGCATTAACCTGAAGAGACTATACACAATAATAGCCATGGTGCTTGTCCTTCGGGTCCGAAGAAGACTTTTTCGTTTTGCATCCTATCTATGTACACGGAGGTGGCTCTGCAATCCTAGTCTGGAGTATTAGTGCACGTACAACTCGCTGAGTGCAACTCATCCCGACACTGGCGTGCAGGGAACGCGGGAAGCGCTGAGGGAGTGGTTGACTTTGACCTGCATGCCGTGGTGACGAGGCCGGGTGACGAGATTGCCAGTTGACTCTAATGGAGCCGTCGTTAGCGCTCCCCGGCCGCTGCCAACCGCTGCTGGCACAGAGGTAAGTAAAAATAGCCCGCCACCGTCCCTGACAACCTCCAAGGGGGAATCTAGGTCAGCACGGCAACACGGGCCCTGCCGCACAATTACTCATTGCTTTTGCATGATGGCGTCCGGTCGACTGCCCCCCCCCCCCCCCTCCCACGGCTGGCAGGGGGTCCCATTGGGTGTCCCACAAGGGTTTGTGCTGTCTCCTCGCTCTCATCATTCAAACACAATTCTCCGCAATTGTCCTGGACGCGCTACAATGACCAACACGACTATATCCACACATTGTTTTTGCTAGTTTGGCTGAATTCTGTCTTTTCTTGTTCGTCAGAGGGGTATCACCCCGTATTTAGAGTAAAGTTTTCCGATGTAAAATGCAGAATGAGCGCAATGCCTCATTTGAAGCCCTCGATCAAAGATATTCGTAGCCTAGAACATCTTCGCCTTGACTGAGAGGCCGCGGGCTGCCCGGTAAACGACGTTAAACACCAAATAAAGAAAGGACCTGAAGGCCGCGGGCTGCCCGGTAAACGACTAACGCCAGAAGGTACAGGAGACTGGGTTCCTACGACGAACATGGCTTATTTTAGAAGAACTGTTCTTGCATTCGTCGCTGAATAATTATGCTGGTGTTTTGTTGTGGGAGTTTTCCCAATTCGATACATAATTAAGTATATGGTACGTTGATTCTGAATGCCCCTGACCATTGGCTGATTGATTAAACCACGGTCAGACGCGATGGTTATTTCAGTACAGCAAGCCCTCGACGAGGAGTGACCTGACGGTGTCTGACCGCAGAGACGGCAGTACAATACAATACAATACAATAATCTTTATTCATCTCTAAAAGAGAAATTACAAGCTTGACTGTGTGTCTGTAAAATCAATCAATTAATCAATCAATCAACCATGCATGTAGTAACATTCATATCGCATATTCACATCATATCGTTACACGCAAACATTGTACCCACACACTTACTAAAATAAGCCTACAAATAGAAGCAATGCATTGCCTGTTTAAAAATTATATCACAGTAGAGAAGCCGCAGGGAGAACGAGATTCAAACGGAGCATTAGTGGCCACACTTCTCCCCCAGGACCGAGCTGACCTGCTTAGCGCGTCCTTTGTGGGCGGAAAATTGCTGAGAGAGGAATTTAAGGTCTGCTACAGACACCGAGCTAGTGGCCACAGACCTAGCTGTCCGTCCTGACACCCGCTACACAGCGATTGGCGCCAAAACACATTTGTTCCTTCTCTCGCCATCTTGCTTGCCGTTTCTGCCGCGTTCTGTCGGTCTCGCCGCTCTTTCTGTTCTACTACCGTTCTGCCGCGTTCTGTCGGTCTCGCCGCTCTTTCTGTTCTACTACCGTTCTGCCGCGTTCTGTCGGTCTCGCCGCTCTTTCTGTTCTACTACCGTTCTGCAGCGTTCTGTCGGTCTCGCCGCTCTTTCAGTTCTACTACCGTTCTGCCGCGTTCTGTCGGTCTCGCCGCTCTTTCATTTCTACTACCGTTCTGCCGCGTTCTGTCGGTCTCGCCGCTCTTTCAATTCTACTACCGTTCTGCAGCGTTCTGTCGGTCTCGCCGCTCTTTCTGTTCTACTACCGTTCGCTGCCGATCATCTCTTTTCTTGCCTGGGCCCATCAGGCATCTTTTGCATTCGATACACACCCCAGACTGAAATGGTGCTTCCCCGTCAAGGTAAAAAGGTACACTAATTGGAGGGAGAAAAGCTGTCAGATTCTTGCAAGTGAAGTCAATTCGTTGTGAAATTCGATAGATTTTATACCAAAATTCGATTACTTCGAAGACGTAAGTGAGAAGGCAAGGATTTTGAGGTGAAGCAAATTTCTACGTTTAAATACTTTTTTTTTTCAAACGAACAAGTTTGATTCCATGATGAGTGTAAAGTACCAAAGGACGATTATTGGTACTTGGTATTTACGAGATCACCAAAGGACGATTATTGGTACTTGGTATTTACGAGATCACCAAAGGACGATTATTGGTACTTGGTATTTACGAGATCACCAAAGGACGATTATTGGTACTTGGTATTTACGAGATCACCAAGGACGATTATTGGTACTTGGTATTTACGAGATCACCAAAGGACGATTATTGGTACTTGGTATTTACGAGATCACCAAAGGACGATTATTGGTACTTGGTATTTACGAGATCACCAAGGACGATTATTGGTACTTGGTATTTACGAGATCACCAAGGACGATTATTGGTACTTGGTATTTACGAGATCACCAAGGACGATTATTGGTACTTGGTATTTACGAGATCACCAAGGACGATTATTGGTACTTGGTATTTACGAGATCACCAAGGACGATTATTGGTACTTGGTATTTACGAGATCACCAAGGACGATTATTGGTACTTGGTATTTACGAGATCACCAAAGGACGATTATTGGTACTTGGTATTTACGAGATCACCAAGGACGATTATTGGTACTTGGTATTTACGAGATCACCAAGGACGATTATTGGTACTTGGTATTTACGAGATCACCAAGGACGATTATTGGTACTTGGTATTTACGAGATCACCAAAGGACGATTATTGGTACTTGGTATTTACGAGATCACCAAGGACGATTATTGGTACTTGGTATTTACGAGATCACCAAGGCCAAATGCGAAAGCTGGACCCAGGCGAAACATATGAGATCGTTACACCGGGTCGTTACACCGGGTCGTTACACCGGGTCGTTACACCGGGTCGTTACACCGGGTCGTTACACCGGGTCGTTACACCGGGTCGTTACACCGGGTCGTTACACCGGGTCGTTACACCGGGTCGTTACACCGGGTCGTTACACCGGGTCGTTACACCGGGTCTCTTCGGCAAAATTAAGCACCAGCCAAAATGGCAGACTCATATGTTTCACATGTCAATTCGAGCTGATCTGCGATGTTTAATCATTGTGCCGAAGACAAGTTTAGGATATTCTCGCCCCAATTTCTGCCTCTATTCCCCACGAAGAATGATACCGACCTTGCTTCACTGTCAGCGTGTTTTCTTCTTCTTCTTCCGCCTGCATTATTATAAGGTGGTTAGAGAATGATAGTGTAATCAATGCTGCATTATTATAAGGTGGTTAGAGAATGATAGTGTAATCAATGCTGCATTATTATAAGGTGGTTAGAGAATGATAGTGTAATCAATGCTGCATTATTATAAGGTGGTTAGAGAATGATAGTGTAATCAATGCTGCATTATTATAAGGTGGTTAGAGAATGATAGTGTAATCAATGCTGCATTATTATAAGGTGGTTAGAGAATGATAGTGTAATCAATGCTGCATTATTATAAGGTGGTTAGAGAATGATAGTGTAATCAATGCTGCATTATTATAAGGTGGTTAGAGAATGATAGTGTAATCAATGCTGTATTCCATGTTTGTCTGTGATACAATACTGCATTCGCAGCTAATAGCAAAACTTATCTGCGATTAATCCCTGTAATGATTCTAAAAGCCATGACCTTTACGTATCTTCCGCCATTACCTGCACATCAGTGCAATTCCCGATTTAGTGTACCCGATGTCTCTAGTCGGATGTTTAAAAATATATAAACTGCCGGTGATTACACTGGCAATCCCTCCTTCTATTTATTATTCACACAGACCCGTTGCAATTGAGATCGTTGGGTTGTCGGGCGTAATACATTCGTAATGATATGTTCGGCAAACGACTAGGCTGAGAAGATTTAATACTTCTTCTTTTTCTTTCGTTTTTGAATAGCAGAGGCAGGTGCTTTACACTTGTTTTCTGTTATTTATTACTGGTTGTTTTGTGCCATGTGTTGGCTAGAAAATACATCTAAGTTTATGGAACGCTACGACACTGATTGGTCCACAGGACTGTTTGTTTGCTTTAAAGTGGCAGACATGTGTTTGCTTTAAAGTGGGGGACATGTGTTTGCTTTAAAGTGGGGGACATGTGTTTGTTTGCTTAAGGTGGGGGACATGTGTCTGTTTGCTTTAAAGTGGGGGACATGTGTTTGTTTGCTTTAAAGTGGGGGACATGTGTCTGTTTGCTTTAAAGTGGGGGACATGTGTCTGTTTGCTTTAAAGTGGGGGACATGTGTTTGTTTGCTTTAAAGTGGGGGACATGTGTCTGTTTGCTTTAAAGTGGCAGACATGTGTTTGCTTTAAAGTGGGGGACATGTGTCTGTTTGCTTTAAAGTGGGGGACATGTGTCTGTTTGCTTTAAAGTGGCAGACATGTGTTTGTTTGCTTCAGGTGGGGGACATGGCAATGGTATCAATCTAATTAACGAAAGCTGTGCAGTCTCTTGGCTAGTTCTATGTAAGGACAAATAAATCCAACACAAACAGCCCATCACCAAAATGAATGAGCTCTACGAGCTTCTTACGTAACAAGTAATCATGCCTACACGTGTATCCATCCGCTATCACTCTCTCCTACAGAGAAGAGCGAGGACAAGAAAGGGAGACAACTGACCGTGATCGCTTGGTGGCGGGGTCTTTCATGACCATAGTCTCCTTGATTTCCCCATACTTCTCAAAGTACGACCGCAACGTCTCTGCAAAACAAGCAAGCAAAACCAAAAATGTAAAAACGATGGAATAAGTCTACATACTATATTGCACGCAGTACCACTTTTTCCGAGCTAATACAAGCAAACAAACAATTAATCGACTAAGCCTTAGAACATTTGGTAACCGCACAAGAAACAAATAACGATTACACGATGTATCTGCACACTTAACGACATACTGATTTCCAAGTGATACTTCTGAATGTGAAAGACTCTAATCTCTTAGTTTTTATGTGTGACTTTGGAACTTACTAGGTATTGGTTTTAAAATAGATTTTCTACACGTACATTGACATGTCTAAGTGTCATTTGAAAGGCAGGGAGAAAAGAAATAGAGAAGAAAAATATATCGTAGACTTACTCAAAACCTTAAAGCAAAACAGGGACAATGTCATGTTAAGGAAAATTACCTTTCAAATGCCAAACAAGTTAATTCTTTCTTTATTTGGTGTTTAACGTCGTTTTCAACCACGAAGGTTATATCGCGACGGGGAAAGGGGGGAGAGGGGATAGAGCCACTTGTTAATTGTTTCTTGTTCACAAAAGCACTAATCAAAAATTTGCTCCAGGGGCTTGCAACGTAGTACAATATATTACCTTACTGGGAGAATGCAAGTTTCCAGTACAAAGGACTTAACATTTCTTACATACTGCTTGACTAAAATCTTTACAAAAATTGACTATATTCTATACAAGAAACACTTAACAAGGGTAAAAGGAGAAACAGAATCCGTTAGTCGCCTCTTACGACATGCTGGGGAGCATCGGGTAAATTCTTCCCCCTAACCCGCGGGGAGAAACAAGTTAATATTATTGCTAAAATACACACATCATTTAATTACAACAAAACACAGCAATGTACGTTAATACATTATCCCGTGAGCTTAGTCGCAATGGCGTACAGTTCAGTCCATCTGAACCGGTCATGGTAACTAAATTGCATGTATTTAATGGGATCTACACAGATGCAACAAAATCAAACTTGCTTCATTAACATAGTAACAGGTACAGTACGTTATTCCTGTAGAATTGTAATGCAAAGCATGATACAAACAATTTGTTGACGAACCTTTCAGTTGATTGCTTTCATTGAACACTTGAGGCAACAATCATGCAGGCAAACTAACCATGTTTTCTTTAATAATTTGGCATAGGATTTCATTTCGATTCCCTAGCCGTTAGACATGCAAACTAACCATGTTTTCTTTAATAATTTGGCATAGGATTTCATTTCGATTCCCTAGCCGTTAGACATGCAAACTAACCATGTTTTCTTTAATAATTTGGCATAGGATTTCATTTCGATTCCCTATCCGTTAGACATGCAAACTGTGATTGCCTGATACCGTTAAAAAGGACAGTCTTGAGTACATTTATGACTTGCAATTGAAATGACCCCCAACATCATACATCATGAAACAATCTAAATTAACATGTACATTTTAAAGAATCAACAGAAAGGATGACATAATTATACGGTTTAAAAGGTGTTTAATATAAATTTCACTCGACCTCAATAACGGAACATTTAGCACGATCTGGATCAATTATTGAATGACATTCATCAACTTTAAGAACATAAAACCCGACACGATCTGTCCTTATAATGCAGAATACAACAGATCACACAAATACAGGTGTGTACAATGTAATCATAACACCGTTTAAAGGGTTGTATTCAATATTCAACAAGCCCCGAAAACACAACACAAGATCTACCGTTATAACGTACACTTCAAAAGATGACAGGAACAGAAAGGCTGGTACGATTTAACCTTTCCCGTGGGGTCACTGTGACAAGCTTACCGCGTGAGACGGCATGACTGGTGATATATCATGGTGACTACAAGACCTGTCAACCCGATCCCCTGTACACACATCCCGGTGTTATTCAGTCCAAAGGGGAACTACTCTTATTTTCTTCTTTGTCTGTGCTTTGTGTAAAACTCCGATCTCATAAACTTCTAACAATCACGACGTCGGCCATTTATTCATTAATTTATTTCTGTTTGAAAATGTCTCTTTGAAGACACCACCATAAGCCGTAGGCTTGTTGTGTAAATAGTTATTCGTCTAAATAAATGTCTTGAATGTGTAAATAAAACATTGTTTAAAACAAACACGATGGCCCACATGCGCATTGTTGTTGTTTTGATGCTAAACATTGCTCCTAAAGATGTGTCTGTGAGTGCGAGTAACTCTTAACAGCTTCGAGAAGGATCTACAAGAATGTACTATGTAGTTTGTGCGGATAGGTAATATAACGTGACAATGACCAAAGTATTGGAGGAATCTCCGCAACTTGCATTTGTAGTAAGCGTTCGGACAGTTCTAATTTCTTTAAAAAAAATTACAAACACACGAACCCTCAAAACACACACGCACAAGCGCGCATACACACACTCACAAACACAAGTTCACACACATAACCACGCACACACACACACACACACACACACACACACACACACACACACACACTACTCCAGACCCAGGGTGGTTGGATCGTCTAATCCTATCATATTGGTGTTAATCACCGAAAGAGGCCTCAACACACAATATCAATACATTTCACCCCCCACCCTGCTGTGTCTCACAGCTCTTCTGGACACGACACACTGCTGTGTCTCACAGCTCTTCTGGACACGACACACTGCTGTGTCTCACAGCTCTTCTGGACACGACACACTGCTGTGTCTCACAGCTCTTCTGGACACGACACACTGCTGTGTCTCACAGCTCTTCTGGACACGACACACTGCTGTGTCTCACAGCTCTTCTGGACACGACACACTGCTGCATAACACACACAGCTACATGACACTGCACTCTACACGCGGGGGCGTACGACAGGAAGGGGGGGGGGGGCATAAAGGAACCACCTTCCCAAGGCTCTGATAAACAGTGACGTAACCCTGCCGCCAATTACTGGCTAACTACCTTCACACTTGACCTAAATGTCTCTCCCTCCAGTAGCATTCTCTCTCTCTCTCTCTCTCTCTCTCTCTCTCTCTCTCTCTCTCTCTCTCTCTTGGGTTTGTTTAGAAGATGGACAATCTATCTCTGTATCTCTCCCCCAGCTGATAACGGGGAAAGAATTCCACAACTTTCGCCGTGCTAGTTCCCGACCCATTTTGTGCGCGGGGCTGTGGGCATGGCATTTAATTACCTACAGTGTTTCCATTTTCAGCCCACATTAGGCATCAAAGTATTGCTATATTAATGTCATTGGTTAGTGAATGCTTTCACGTTGTGCCCTGGCAGACCGACACGAGTGTACTGTAGAGTACAAGGTTAGAAGCCAACTGGCCCTACTGATATCGTTAACTGTAGAGTACAAGGTTAGAAGCCAACTGGCCCTACTGATATCGTCAACTGTAGAGTACAAGGTTAGAAGCCAACTGGCCCTACTGATATCGTCAACTTATCTGAAGGAACATCTAGTTTTAAATAAAGAAGTTTGCAAATAATTCATTTTTAACCAAATCGTAGGACCACAACAATCAATTGTATATAGTGTGTTAGAGATCCTCGCAGTTACACGCACACACAATACGATAACGATACAGTAACAGAAACACGTCCACAGTTCGATACGCCAATACAATCAGGTCCAAACTAACAATAATAAAAACTATGCACACGAAGCAGTAGATTTTTGGTATGTTGAAAATGTTTAAAAAAAAGATGCTCATCACGTAACATTAAAAGTCTATAGATGGGTGAATTCATGATTTAGGAGAATGCATTCGCGGGAAGAAAGGCATATTTTGACAACTTCCTTCGTTTGTGAATCACATATTTCATTCACGTTGTGGGCTTTACCGACAGAGACCTGTGGGTTTCTAGTGGTCACAGCTGGTCGTCACAAATTGCCTTCAATCACGAGGCGAGCGAACCACGTTATGCAAGAAACCTCTTCATTGCTACAGCCCTCTGTCAACGTCGTCGTTAGTTCGGTTCGTTTGACAGTACGAGAAAAACACTGACAGTTCTCCAATATACAAACCTGATCATGAACAAGCACGAAGTCATGTATGTGTTTAAAACGCCCGATTCATCGGTTATGCCAAATTGGGATATGCTCACTGCAGCCAAAATACTGCTATGTTTACGTGACCTAAGGGTGCATGTAGTTTGTGTAGTTCATTGCCTGTTTTAAGTTTTGTACATGAACTAGCATGTCATCATTTTTGTTAAATCGCCAGTTTCCTCGGTTATCACAAATCGGGATGTGCTCACTGCAGCAACAATTGCTTCTACGTTTACAAGTAAGGGTGTAGTTTGGTGTGCTTCTACGTTTACAAGTAAGGGTGTAGTTTGGTGTGCTTCATTGCTCGTTTAAGTTGTGTACTGGAGTAGAAGCGGTATGACTTCATACGTTGAAGGTAACAACTTCAAGTGATACTTAAAAGCAAGTGCAGGAAGCAACAACAACAAAACTAAACGATTCTGCTCGTACAGTGCGATCTGTACAACATGAGTCATATTTTTTCTTGCCTTGGGCTAAAACACGCAAACTGTTTCCTGCGCTGAGAAAAAAGACACAAAACGTTGTATTGACTCGATGAATATTATGCACTTCACGGTTGACTTGCAAATTAAAGCTTTTCCGGTCAATAACTACAGGTGTAGTCAAGAGAACAAGAGAACTAACAATCGAGAATGCGCTTTCCCGAAAAAGACACAAACCGTGGTTAAAATTAAATGATGGAATCAATAACCTGAAATATGTTTGAGTGGTCCTGACTGGTCTGTGACAATGGACGAGGAAACATTTTGTCAACAGAGGGAATCAAATTTCGATTTGTCAGTAAGTATTTTTCCCAGGTTATGCGCACAATTTACACCCCCTTCTCTCTCTCATACTCTCTCTCTCTCTCTCCCTGTAAGAAAAAACCCGTTCCTGTCAAAATTCAGCAACATAAATGATCATCTTATCTTTGCAATCTAACCTGGGAAGAAAGCAGGGTTTTACTTTTAGCACCAAGGCGATAAAACACTATGTAAATCGAATTATTGTTTCATTAGCGATAAGTGACATGAGAGCCCAACCGCAATGCAAGGCACACTAATTAATACTGCACACGCACAACTGTACGCTCAACGCTACCCGGGGTACATAACGCTACCCGGTGTACATAACGCTACCAGGGGTACATAACGCTACCCGGGGTACATAACGCTACCCGGGTTACATCTGATTATGAGTAGCTGAAAAAAGTCCGAAGCAAAAAGCCGGCTTTTTCTGTTAATGCCTCACACAATTTAACGATTTGTCATTAATGATGACTGGGTGAGTTCGTACTTTATTCACGCGTCTATAACTGAAAAGAAACGAAGCAAAGGCTCAGCGTAACACGCGGTTTGGATCAGCTTATTCCATAGTCGCTTGTCAAGTTGTATACGTCTGTGATGGACATGAATACTGTGAAAGTAGAGACACAGAACAGCATCAACAACTTTGCTTACTTAAACATCTGATTTTTGTTCTCCGCTCGAACCAAACACACATACATAATTTCTCTGGACATGCGGATATTTGGTATATTAATAACTCGATTTTTGAAGGATAAAATCAATGCACAGTTAACCATTCAGACGTATTTCTGTTGGTGGCAACTCGCTCACTTTCCTGACGTGGCCTTTGTCTGATTTGGAAAACCTAGGTTTAAACTGGTCCTCATAACTCGCTCACTTTCCTGACGTGGCCTTTGTCTGATTTGGAAAACCTAGGTTTAAACCGGTCCTCATAACTCGCTCACTTTCCTGACGTGGCCTTTGTCTGATTTGGAAAACCTAGGTTTAAACTGGTCCTCATAACTCGCTCACTTTCCTGACGTGGCCTTTGTCTGATTTGGAAAAGCTAGGTTTAAACTGGTCCTCATAACTTGCTCTCTTTCCTGACGTGGCCTTTGTCTGATTTGGAAAAGCTAGGTTTAAACTGGTCCTCATAACTCGCTCACTTTCCTGACGTGGCCTTTGTCTGATTTGGAAAAGCTAGGTTTAAACTGGTCCTCATAACTCGCTCACTTTCCTGACGTCGCCTTTGTCTGATTTGGAAAAGCTAGGTTTAAACTGGTCCTCATAACTTGCTCTTTTTCCTTTCCTTCCGTTTTTGTCACAGTTGGTGTAGATTTTGCAGCAGTGATTTTTGCTGTTGTATGTTGCTTGTTTAGTAAAAATAGTGGATCTTGCACCAAAGTCCATCACAGTGTCAAACAAAACAGGAACCGTTGAGAAACAAGCAGCAGCATGCAGTTGGTCCACGTAACCATTTTCTACGGCGACGAAGCCAGGACACGAGGGGGGAGCAAAACACCACCCTAATCAAGGAACCGCCGGGAGGGATACAGAGAATTAGGGGGGTTGACTGGGGGGGGGGGGTTGACGGGAGGGATACAGGGAATTAGGCGGGTTGACGGGGGGGGGGGGGGGGGGGGGTGACGGGGGGAGAATGAACGGTAAAAGTGCCAAGGGCTGAAATAGTGGATGTCGACGCGACAGTAAAGCAGAGCTATCAGGGAGGGGTGCACACGGCGAGACACGCAACGCCTGCTGATAGTGCTCGGAGATGAGCTCTCGGTGTTTCCCATGTGCTCTGAAAGATAGATGAAACTGCCGTGTTCATCCGTCCGAGTCAAGTTGTGATGCTTTCACCTGTATCAAAGACACGACCTGTGCCTGGGGCTGCAAGTCAGGCTTATCTTTTAGTCTGCTAAACATTGCAACTGCCGGAATTGTGCGACGTTGTCGAATGTATCTCATTCTCATCTTTCGAGAGTCTGCTGTAAAAATAAAACAGCATTAAAATGGGGCTTTATATCACGCACATCAGCTCAACTTAGCTCGTATGATGCCATAGTTACTGGAAAAATAGTCTCACGTTGCATATATATTGCTGTGTAGTCTTGACATTTGTTGCTACAATCAAATAAATGTTTCTTTCGTTTGACGGACTATTAACGGAACACCTTGTCACTCTTTTACTGTCGGCCCTTCATGACACGAAAGTCTCCGTATCACTTCTAACAAACTTTGACCATGGTGTTCACTGTTTAACATCCTTCGTTATCGCCGTCTATCAAACAGATTTACAGCAACACTCGGATTCGTCCAATATGTACATTTCTTAAATCCCGGGAGTCCCAATCACTATTTTTCGTTCAGTTATTTAATCTTCACAATTTTTAAAAACAGGCACGATTAAAAAATGGATCTTATTCTTTTAAAAGATTGCAGCGACTCCATCGTAAGTTCGCCTCGTACAAGCGAATCGTGTTCAATCAATTCTGACACGGTTTGCAAAACACATTAACAAATGTACACACAAAAAACAGACCGCGGGCAAAACAAACTCACCTTAAATTTGAAAGCTATTCCAGGGTATATGTGATGCTATTTAGAAATATGTCGTAGTTAGCTGAATTACATTACAGTGGCGTATAATCTATCAATTATTATTCCACAAGGGCAGTGAACGGATGTGTAAGATACCGTCAGAAACTGACAGTGACAGACACATTCAGGAACTGACCGATGAAATTTACATTCTTCAGCTTTCTCCTTTTGCCAGTCTCACCAAAGGATTTGTTTGTTGGTGTGTTAGACAGTGAACAACTAACATGTAATCTCATTGATTCTCAAATCGGCATCATCGTTCTTTTAGCCGAAGACCTGTTTGTTGTTGCACAAGATATTGAGAAACTGACATGTTCAGAAATAGACACGATGAAACTGACTTTTTGTTCAGTACGGAATGTTCTCCTTCTTTTAGCCAGATGATTGTTTGTTGATGTGCAAGATATAGAGAAAGCGACACGTTTACAATCTGACATGATGAACCTGACCTGTTTCAGGTCGGCATGGTATCTCGTTGTTTGGTGGTGGCGTTTTCTGGTAAAAGTAACACCGTGTGTTCGCGCATGGAAGGACCTGGCTAATGTTTTCTGGCGTTCTGGCAGTGTTTGAAATGTGACACACCGCATGGAAGTACCTGGCTAATGTTTTCTGGCGTTCTGGCAGTGTTTGAAATGTGACACACCGCATGGAAGGACCTGGCTAATGTTTTCTGGCGTTCTGGCAGTGTTTGAAATGTGACACACCGCATGGAAGTACCTGGCTAATGTTTTCTGGCGTTCTGGCAGTGTTTGAAATGCGACAGACCGCATGGAAGGACCTGGCTAATGTTTTCTGGCGTTCTGGCAGTGTTTGAAATGTGACACACCGCATGGAAGTACCTCGCTAATGTTTTCTTGCGTTCTGGCAGTGTTTGAAATGTGACAGACCGCATGGAAGTACCTGGCTAATGTTTTCTTGCGTTCTGGCAGTGTTTGAAATGTGACAGACCGCTATTAGATGACCGGACACGTCTGTTGAACTACGAGAGTGTTGAACTGATACTGCGATTACTTGTAAAATAGTGTGTATAAAAGTTAAAACTGTAAGTCCAATGAGGTTTCAGACTATTTTCGAGCGAGTCTCTCTTTCAGTTTCTCTCTTCTTTGCGTGCTTCCTTAGTTTTATTTGTTGAAGGACGGGTTGTTAGAAATGCAATTTTTTCATAAACCTGTATCCTTGTCAAATAAAGTTCGATGTCTCTCTCTCTCTCTCTCTCTCTCTCTCTCTCTCTCTCTCTCTCTCTCTCTCTCTCTCTCTCTCTCTCTCTCTCTCTCTCAGACACACACACACATAAAACTCCGTTTGTCTCCCTCACAGAACTCTATGACATGATTGAACAGGGAAGCATTGTTATTTTGGTGAAAGCGGGAAAGGTTGCGGGGGGCAGTACAGTACAGAACATAACAGCAGAAGAGGAGAGAGAGAAAGTGAAGAGGAGAGAGAGAAAGTGAAGAGGAGAGAGAGAAAGTGAAGAGGAGAGAGAGAAAAGAGAGAGAAAGTGAAGAGGAGATAGAGAAAGTGAAGAGGAGAGAGAGAAAGTGAAGAGGAGAGAGAGAAAAGAGAGAGAAAGTGAAGAGGAGATAGAGAAAGTGAAGAGGAGAGAGAGAAAGTGAAGAGGAGAGAGAGAAAGGAGAGAGAAAGTGAAGAGGAGAGAGAGAAAGTGAAGAGGAGAGAGAGAAAAGAGAGAGAAAGTGAAGAGGAGATAGAGAAAGTGAAGAGGAGAGAGAGAAAGTGAAGAGGAGAGAGAGAAAGGAGAGAGAAAGTGAAGAGGAGAGAGAGAAAGTGAAGAGGAGAGAGAGAAAGGGAAAGGGAAAGAGCGAAAGGCACGGCAATCTTCAGGAAGCCAGTGCCAGCTAACCCTAATTAGCTTGTTAGCAGATCCACAGATTCCTCTCCCATTGCCTCCCCCATTCTCTCTCTCTTTCTCTCCATCTGCACAGCGATTGCCAGTCACTTTCGCGTATTTCACGCCACAGCACTGCGCACGGCATAAACACATCGGTTTCGCCCCACTG
>NC_090253.1:333655-353655 GCF_037325665.1 Littorina saxatilis
GAGAGAGAGAGAGAGAGAGAGAGAGAGAGAGAGAGAGAGAGAGAGAGAGAGAGAGAGAGAGAGAGAGAGAGAGAGAGAGAACTCGAACTCAAAAACTTTATTACCGAGGGATGATAGCATTAGGTCCATATGGTCCTTTCTTACAGCTAGTCCCTACTATAACACACACATGAAACGAAGAACAAGTATGAAGAATAAAAAAAGAAATAAAAAAAACCAAAATCATGTAGGGAAAAGTATAACAAACATTAGTGTGCTTGTGGAAGCATATTATACATTTTCTCTTTTACACACCCTCACACACACTCGCACAAATTGTACACCGACTTAGTCGTTAGAGAGGTGCTTTCGGAGCTGTCTTTTAAAAGAAGATAATGACAGACATGACCTAATATTTACAGGTAGTAAATTCCAAAGGAACGCACCAGAAAACGAAAAACCAGTTTAAAAACAAATCGATGCGGGGCCTTGGCAAGGCAAGGTTATTTTGAGTGTTTGAATAATATGACGGAGATGATTTGAAGAGTTGTATAAGGCAAAAAAAATAATAGGTGTGGTTAAGGTAACATAGCCAAAAAAAATAGGGTAGGAAGGTAGGCAATCACTTTTTTTTTAAACTTTTTTTTCTAATGTGTACAAATTAAACCTACTTGGACAGGGAAATAAGTGTGCGACTCGAGCGCTTTCGCCTTCATTGCGTTTTCTGCACTCGCTTTCTTTTTTTTCTTTTTTTCTTTTGACAAATGTAATAAAAAGTTATTGGGTCGGCCCCTAAAAATAGGGTAGGTCGGGTTACCGTAACCACACCTATTTTTTTTAGGCCTAAGATATGTTGGGGCGTCCTTATAGACGACTGTATACATAAATGAACATTTATTATACAAAAGCTGCTTCTTTAAGCTTAACATCCCAATACTTTTCATCTTTTGCTTTGTAGAAAGAGATGGACTGGGCAGAACTAGTTTAGCAGCTCTACGCTGGAGCGATTTCAGCTTCTTCAAGTGAACTTCACTACACCCGTCCCATACTATAGAAGCATAATCAATATGGGGTTTTATGTGGGCATTGTAAAATAGTTTTCTTCTGTCTAGATTAATAATGCTTTGTAACTTTGACAAAAAACCCAGGTTTTTCGCAAATTTTTTTGCAGATTCCATTGATGTGAGTCTGTCATTTGAGATTATTATCAACAGTAAGTCCCAGTAAACGGTGCTCAGATACTTGCTAGAGAGAGAGACGGAGAGAGTGCGTATGTTCGAGAGAGAGAGACTCAGAGAGAGAGAGAGACGGAGAGAGTGCGTATGTTCGAAAGAGAGAGACTCAGAGAGAGAGAGAGAGAGAGAGACGGAAAGACAGATAGACAAACACATGCAGAGATATCAATCAATATGATAGACTCATCGCCTGGAGAATCAACGCACAAAGTTCGACTGACAAATTCACATTGCTAGAGAGAAAGAGAGAGCTGAACATAGCGTGTATACATGTGTGTTTTAGGCTGGAGGGGCAGAACGCACAATTCGACACATTCCGATGGGAACCGATAGAGCACAGCACACACAGACACAGAAAGCGACGCGCTAACAGCACAACACATAGCCTGGGAACCCTCCCTCTCTGTGTAGTAACTCTGAGTCACACGGGTGGCACTGGGTGTGTGTTTGTCTGTTTATCTCTACACGTGGGTAGCTAGGCAAACAACACTGCTCGCTCTCTCAAAATGTAGACCAGGATTTCCCCCTTGCCCTTCAGTGTGCGATCGGTGTGCGTGTACGGTGGTTTACTCGCGGTTACGTTCAATCATTCAGCATCATCACACCTAACGGGACTTGGGGAATCACTCGGGCGTGTCGGATCGTCACGCTACGATTATCCTCGCATAACGAGCCACGTAACTTCCCTCAAGCGTGTCAGAGAGAGAGAGAGAGAGCGGGAGAGGGGGTGTTATTATTACACGGGGTCAGTGTAGTACCAAGCGGTACACGTGGAAAGCGAGCTACACAATACACCACAACACTGCCAGTCCTCAAGAGTCAAACACAATCCTTGTCGCTATCAGCTGAGAGTCCCGGGGTGGAGGTAGGCGGAAAGTAGAAGATCTCCCCAAGGTTTTCTCCACTCTGTACACACCGGCCACATAACACGCTTTCTCCCCCACTTTTCGCGAATAGCGTGGAGCCGGAGGTATTTAGTTGCTCTCCAAACTGCCGATAGTTTCCTGTGTGAGTGTGTGGAGCGCTTTCTTCCAGTCAGCTGGTATAGCTGGTATAGCTGGTAGCGGACCGCAGCCATTCAGGACCCCGGGAGGAACCTTGAGAGAAGAAAAAGGCGCCAGGCCCAGACCAAAACAGTCGCTCTCCTTCCCCCATCGGTCTGCTAGCATGCAGAGACAGGGAGTCCGAGAGAGACGGAAGCGGGAGAGAGACAAACACACAAACTCACCGGGCGATGTCTGCCACGAAAGACCTCCAATGAACATTTTCCTGCAACAAACAACACGAAGACTTAGACAAGGGCAGTATATTCCACAAACATCACTTTCCCCCCATTTAGACAAAAAAAACCACGCAAAAGCCGATCGCCCCTTCCTCCCCAGAGTGATCGAAGACAAGCCAGAGCGTACGGCACCGAGTCTCTCTATCTCTACACACCCAAAGCGCCCATCATCAGAGTGCCGGCATCTTGGCGACTTGCATTCACTTCAAAACAAACCGCATAACACCCGATCGCAGACTTACACATCACTGCAAAATCACACAGACAAATAAGGAACAATAAAAGTATGCGCTTACCCGGGATCATTAGGAATTT
Organism: Littorina saxatilis; assembly: GCF_037325665.1. Classification (NCBI taxonomy): domain Eukaryota; kingdom Metazoa; phylum Mollusca; class Gastropoda; order Littorinimorpha; family Littorinidae; genus Littorina; species Littorina saxatilis. Next base: position 336,467 of record NC_090253.1, read on the forward strand.
CCTCCGTGTTGTTGTTATTCGACGGTGAGGTACTTTGCGAATCCATTTTGATAAATATAACTACTAGCGACTGTGCTCTACGCTATACTATCTACACCAGCAACTGCGGAACTGCACGTGGTTGTAGCCTAGCCGTAGCACTCTCACCAACACAAGCTTCCACACCATTGGCACACTCGCTGGCTCACTCGCGCGCGCTCGCCAAGGCGCGAGGCAACAGTGATTGACGCGCGCATCGCGGCTCTCCCATTGGTCCGCGCCCTCCGTTGCCGAGGCAACTTCTATCAAGTTTACGTACGTCATGTGCATATTTCTAGCGATGTCACGCCTTCGATTTTTTTTCTCATGACACAATGAAAATACGCCCCGTCCTCCCGAACTGGAATCGGGGGTGGGGGTGGGGGGAGGGGGCTGTATACTCTGTGGCGTCATCACCAAATACTCGCCTCTTGCCAGTCTTGGAGAATACGGGGAAGAGAGCGAGCAAGAGAGAGAGAGAGAGAGAGAGAGAGAGAGAGAGAGAGTTTTGTCAATGAACGGCCAGATTTTGCTGCGGAGGATTGCGGTAGCAAGTCACAGCACAGACACACAGAACGTTGAAGAAGAAGCGCCGCGCGGCAGTGCTGTTTGGGTGGATTTGGGTAATCGTGTATGCCGGTGTCGCAGGGGAGGCGACTCGTGCCAGGTGGCCAGAGCGAGGCGAGGAGACGACAGTTGATAGCGGCGCGCGACACTCGACACCTCATTAACTTGTTGGCCGCTTTTCTCTTTGCCAGCTGATTGCAAGCCGATCTTTATCAGGCGGCGATACTGCTGTTATGCCGTCTTGCTGCTGTGACGCTTCTCCTCTGGCGTGTTTTTTTCGGTGGTTTTTTTTCTTGCGCTGCCGTGAAATTGTATGACCTTTCAATTTGTCGTGTCGCGTTAGTTTTGGTTGTCAGTGTTTTGTCTTTTTCCGTTACGCATGTTGCGTCACTCTTTGCTGTCTGAGATGACAGCGATTGCTTTGCTGTATCAGCTACTCTTTCTTCGTCCAGTTTTCGTCTACTTAAACATCCAGCGTGTTTGTGCATGGCACCGGTTAGCCGTTTAGTTGTGACTCGGTACTTTGGGGGAACTTTTTGTTGTTTACTGTCTTTGTTAAGACCTGTTCACATAAGATGCTAAAACTATACATTGTTTATATTTGCTGAGTCTGTGTCAGTGTGTCCGTGTGGTATTTAACAGCTTATGTGTCTGTTAAAGTATACTTATGCAGGTATTTTGGTCTTCTTTTCTGAGCTGTTGAACGTGTTGTGGTTATTTTTGCCACAATCGCAGACATCCTTGTGCATGTAGTGTACGTTTTACCCCCTGACGTAATCACGCAGCACCAGTAACATAAGGCGTGCTATTCACGCAAATAGGTCGTTCTTGTGCCACAAATGACGTCATTCCAAATTAGCCGTCACTAGCGTCAGTGGGTGTGAAAGGTCGCGACATTCTCGTGTCATATTGTATGTACCTGTTTATCTCCATGTTTCTGTGAACATCCCATTGTATTTACCTCCATGTTTCTGTGAACATCCCATTGTATGTACCTGTTTACCTCCATGTTTCTGTGAACATCCCATTGTATGTACCTGTTTACCTCCATGTTTGTGTGAACATCCCATTGTATGTACCTGTTTACCTCCATGTTTCTGTGAACATCCCATTGTATGTACCTGTTTATCTCCATGTTTCTGTGAACATCCCATTGTATGTACCTCTTTACCTCCGTGTTTGTGTGAACATCCCATTGTATGTACCTGTTTATCTCCGTGTTTGTGTGAACATCCCATTGTATGTACCTGTTTACCTCCGTGTTTGTGTGAACATCCCATTGTATGTACCTGTTTACCTCCGTGTTTGTGTGAACATCCCATTGTATGTACCTGTTTATCTCCATGTTTGTGTGAACATCCCATTGTATGTACCTGTTTACCTCCATGTTTCTGTGAACATCCCATTGTATGTACCTGTTTACCTCCATGTTTCTGTGAACATCCCATTGTATGTACCTGTTTACCTCCGTGTTTGTGTGAACATCCCATTGTATGTACCTGTTTACCTCCGTGTTTCTGTGAACATCCCATTGTATGTACCTGTTTACCTCCGTGTTTCTGTGAACATCCCATTGTATGTACCTGTTTATCGCGCATCCTGAAAGTTGGCAGCTAGAGCACTGCTTCTCTTTACACCCGACACCAAACATCTCCCACCCTTTCCCAAGGTGTGGATTTAAAACAAAAAAATATAACTTTTTCGATGGGTCTAACGGATTGCTGCTATTACTGAAGCAAGCTGACGGGTAAAATTTATGCAGTTGCCGCGGCAAGATTTAGACAGATGGGTGCAGATATTTCTGTACAGTACTCTTCACATTTGCTTCCAAAACTAAACGTAATTGTAGTATCTGAGAATTTCATATTTTATATGTGGTTATATGCTGTCCTGTGTGTGTGTGTGTGTGTGTGCGTGCGTGCGTGCGTGCGTGTGTGTGTGTATGTGTGTGTGTTTGCGTGTGTGTATGTGTGTGTGTGGTATACGTGCCTACTGGTGTATTTTTCCTTGAATACATTTACCTCAAAGCACCGACTTTTGGTAAGCCTTTATGATCGTCATGAAATATATATTTTACGTCAGCATATTCAACTGAGAATCTGACGACTCTAGCTTATGCATGTGTTGACAAGCTTTCTCTCTCAATGCATTATTAAGCAATTTGTCATGTCGTCTATAAACGTAATATCAATAGTAGCCGAGAGCACTCTGACCCAAGCTCGCGAACTTTCAGCTAGAGTTGAAAGCAAAGAATACACACGTGTGTCGCCAATGATCAGAGTGACAGGAATTAGAATCAACATGATCGGCTTAAAATAACTAGCATGCGCTATGTATTACTCTAAGAGTGACAGGAATTAGAAGTGCCTTGCGCGAATCAACATGATCGGCTTAAAATAACTAGCATGCGCTATGTATTACTCTAAGAGTGACAGGAATTAGAAGTGCCTTGCGCGAATCAACATGATCGGCTTAAAATAACTAGCATGCGCTATGTATTACTCTAAGAGTGACAGGAATTAGAAGTGCCTTGCGCGAATCAACATGATCGGCTTAAAATAACTAGCATGCGCTATGTATTACTCTAAGAGTGACAGGAATTAGAAGTGCCTTGCGCGAATCAACATGATCGGCTTAAAATAACTAGCATGGGCGGGGATATAGCTCAGTTGGTAGCGCGCTGGATTTGTATTCAGTTGGCCGCTGTCAGCGTGAGTTCGATCCCAGGTTCGGCGGAAATTTATTTCAGAGTCAACTTTGTGTGCAGACTCTCTTCGGTGTCCGAACCCTCCCCCCGAGTACACTACATTGGGTGTGCACGTTAAAGATCCCACGATTGACAAAAGGGTCTTTCCTGGCAAAATTGCTTAGGCACAGTTAATAATTGTCTACCTATACCCGTGTGACTTGGAATAATAGGCCGTGAAAGGTAAATATGCGCCGAAATGGCTGCAATCTACTGGCCGTATAAAATTTCATCTCACACGGCATCACTGCAGAGCGCCTAGAACTGTACCCACGGAATATGCGCGATATAAGCGTCATTGATTGATTGATTGTATTACTCTAAGAGTGACAGGAATTAGAAGTGCCTTGCGCGAATCAACATGATCGGCTTAAAATAACTAGCATGCGCTATGTATTACTCTAAGAGTGACAGGAATTAGAAGTGCCTTGCGCGAATCAACATGATCGGCTTAAAATAACTAGCATGCGCTATGTATTACTCTAAGAGTGACAGGAATTAGAAGTGCCTTGCGCGAATCAACATGATCGGCTTAAAATAACTAGCATGCGCTATGTATTACTCTAAGAGTGACAGGAATTAGAAGTGCCTTGCGCGAATCAACATGATCGGCTTAAAATAACTAGCATGCGCTATGTATTACTCTAAGAGTGACAGGAATTAGAAGTGCCTTGCGCGAATCAACATGATCGGCTTAAAATAACTAGCATGCGCTATGTATTACTCTAAGAGTGACAGGAATTAGAAGTGCCTTGCGCGAATCAACATGATCGGCTTAAAATAACTAGCATGCGCTATGTATTACTCTAAGAGTGACAGGAATTAGAAGTGCCTTGCGCGAATCAACATGATCGGCTTAAAATAACTAGCATGGGCGGGGATATAGCTCAGTTGGTAGCGCGCTGGATTTGTATTCAGTTGGCCGCTGTCAGCGTGAGTTCGATCCCAGGTTCGGCGGAAATTTATTTCAGAGTCAACTTTGTGTGCAGACTCTCTTCGGTGTCCGAACCCTCCCCCCGAGTACACTACATTGGGTGTGCACGTTAAAGATCCCACGATTGACAAAAGGGTCTTTCCTGGCAAAATTGCTTAGGCACAGTTAATAATTGTCTACCTATACCCGTGTGACTTGGAATAATAGGCCGTGAAAGGTAAATATGCGCCGAAATGGCTGCAATCTACTGGCCGTATAAAATTTCATCTCACACGGCATCACTGCAGAGCGCCTAGAACTGTACCCACGGAATATGCGCGATATAAGCGTCATTGATTGATTGATTGTATTACTCTAAGAGTGACAGGAATTAGAAGTGCCTTGCGCGAATCAACATGATCGGCTTAAAATAACTAGCATGCGCTATGTATTACTCTAAGAGTGACAGGAATTAGAAGTGCCTTGCGCGAATCAACATGATCGGCTTAAAATAACTAGCATGCGCTATGTATTACTCTAAGAGTGACAGGAATTAGAAGTGCCTTGCGCGAATCAACATGATCGGCTTAAAATAACTAGCATGCGCTATGTATTACTCTAAGAGTGACAGGAATTAGAAGTGCCTTGCGCGAATCAACATGATCGGCTTAAAATAACTAGCATGCGCTATGTATTACTCTAAGAGTGACAGGAATTAGAAGTGCCTTGCGCGAATCAACATGATCGGCTTAAAATAACTAGCATGCGCTATGAATTGTGAAGAAAGTGTGTATTGGTAGAAAATCAGTGCAAATATTACAATGAAAGGTGTCGTTGTTCGTCATATTGTTATTGGTCATCAGACAGATCTGCCGGTAAGTACTTGCTAGTGCATATTGTTATTTTCTATACTGAGATAAAACACACAAAAAAACATTCAAATGCGAATTTGCGCTCGTTCGTTTTGCCGACTTATATAGGGTTCAATTGTCAACCCCAAATCCTCCGTCCTAGCCAAACACTGCTTGCTAACAGACATGCAGCTATAACGCGTTTGGTTGTAACAAGATGTTATTCAACTTCAGTATCTTGAAACAATAATCCACAAACAAGTATGGCACAAGCTGATCTTACGCGGCCCAATCAAATACACAATTGCACGAGTGAACATGAGGGGTGACGCGACAACACCAATATGCAACACAAATGAAACTTGAGAAAGGAAAAAAAAGCGAAAGCAAAATCAGAGATAGAGGAATCTGGAGAAAACAAAATACAGGTAAACACACACACACACACACACACACACACACACACACACACACACACACACACACACACATACACACACACACACACACATACACACACACACACACACACACACACACACACACAAATACACACACACACACACACACACAAAACTTGAAATGGACATAAAACAATATTTAAAAAAACATGCACACCAAAACGCACAAATAAGAACAGATATACTGATTTGATAGCTAGGGCGAACGCACCTATTACAAAAAAACCACCATTAGATAAGATGATTTAAAAGAGAGAACAGCACTTGAATGTTGAGCACTTATGCACATGTCTATGAAATAAACAATTAAACACCATTCTAGTACACCATGAGACTAATCTGCTCAATGAAATAAACAATTAAACACCATTCTAGTACACCATGAGACTAATCTGCTCAATGAAATAAACAATTAAACACCATTCTAGTACACCATGAGACTAATCTGCTCAATGAAATAAACAATTAAACACCATTCTAGTACACCATGAGACTAATCTGCTCAATGTCTATGAAATAAACAATTAAACACCATTCTAGTACACCATGAGACTAATCTGCTCAATGTCTATGAAATAAACAATTAAACACCATTCTAGTACACCATGAGACTAATCTGCTCAATGTCTATGAAATAAACAATTAAACACCATTCTAGTACACCATGAGACTAATCTGCTCAATGTCTATGAAATAAACATTTAAACACCATTCTAGTACACCATGAGACTAATCTGCTCAATGTCTATGAAATAAACAATTAAACACCATTCTAGTACACCATGAGACTAATCTGCTCAATGTCTATGAAATAAACAATTAAACACCATTCTAGTACACCATGAGACTAATCTGCTCAATGTCTATGAAATAAACAATTAAACACCATTCTAGTACACCATGAGACTAATCTGCTCAATCACGACATATTATCAGGTGACAATCTAAATGTTCTAGCAGTCAGGCCGGGATCCATTTTGTTTATCACGCAAAAAGATAAACAAGACAAACTTAACTTTTGAATCAAAATGTTAGCGTGACTTATTCTAAACAAGAACACTTAAATAAATTGTTTTTAAATAATTCACTTTACCAAATAAAGTGCCGAAAAGCCAATTGTGTTGGTGGGTGCCGACCTGCTCACTTGCCAATTGTATGGTCAAATGTTCTAAAGAATCAAAATGGTCAAATGTTCTAAAGAATCAAAATGGTCAAATGTTCTAAAGAATCAAAATGGTCAAATGTTCTAAAGAATCAAAATGGTCAAATGTTCCAAAGAATCAAAATGGAGTTGCGTCCTTCAATGTAAGTGAAATATATTTTAATTTACTTTCCCTACACTCTGACTTTGATTCTGCATGAGACCAAGACATAGATAGTATGTATGATTCTGCATGAGACCAAGACATAGATAGTATGTATGATTCTGCATGAGACCAAGACATAGATAGTATGTATGATTCTGCATGAGACCAAGACATAGATAGTATGTATGATTCTGCATGAGACCAAGACATAGATAGTATGTATGATTCTGCATGAGACCAAGACATAGATAGTATGTATGATTCTGCATGAGACCAAGACATAGATAGTATGTATGATTCTGCATGAGACCAAGACATAGATAGTATGTATGATTCTGCATGAGACCAAGACATAGATAGTATGTATGATTCTGCATGAGACCAAGACATAGATAGTATGTATGATTCTGCATGAGACCAAGACATAGATAGTATGTATGATTCTGCATGAGACCAAGACATAGATAGTATGTATGATTCTGCATGAGACCAAGACATAGATAGTATGTATGATTCTGCATGAGACCAAGACATAGATAGTATGTATGATTCTGCATGAGACCAAGACATAGATAGTATGTATGATTCTGCATGAGACCAAGACATAGATAGTATGTATGATTCTGCATGAGACCAAGACATAGATAGTATGTATGATTCTGCATGAGACTGTCGCTCTCTCTTAGTAAAGAAAAAGCTAAGATAAAACAATAAAGTACTTTTTATCAATCAGTGTTTTCAACAAAATAATTCAGAGTCTGTGTCTCTGATTTGAAGTTATCCCCGAGTACGCAGTACTAGGGTCCAGCAGACTTTAATTGTCCCCGAGTACGCAGTACTAGGGTCCAGCAGACTTTAATTGTGTGTCTGTCTGTCTGTCTGTCTCGACTTAACAGCTTATTGCTGGGAAACTACTGGGCGCAGTTCGTTCAAAAGTTGATACACTAACTTGATAATAGGTCCGATTGATCGTATTAAAACTTCATAATGTTACCTGGGACCTAAATGCGAAATATTCCACCAAAACGACTCTTAACGGGGGGCGCAATTCGCGGTGGGATAGAACAGCCGTTCGGCTCATAGAACCGCCCAGTCAAGCCAGCTACACCAGGCTTTGCGTTCGTGCGTGCTTTGCGTGCGTGTGCCACTGCGCGACCTAATTTTATGAAGCAGCAACGTTAGCAGCCTAGTCATTTGAGTTCACTGGCAATGGCTTGATGGAAAGCGCGTCCGACTATGGCCAAAGTGATCCGGGTTCGATTCCCGGCATGGGCGGTCTAATTTTATTTATTTATTTATTTTTTTTTAATTCTTGTTTACTATTGTTTATTATGAACGTTTTAATGTTTTATTTTACTCTAATAATTTTTTTAATTGTGTAAAATAAATTAATTTTTTTTTTTAAATCCACGTGCACAAGACACAAACTTTCATACTGGGGGAGCGAGCCATTCTGAAGAGTACTCGGGTCCGGCGTCAGCGTTTTTTATGTGTCTGTCTGTCTGTCTGTCTCGACTTAACAGCTTATTGCTGGGAAACTGCTGGGCGCAGTTCTTTCAAAAGTTGATACACTAACTTGATAATAGGTCCGATTGATCGTATTAAAACTTCATAATGTTACCTGGGACCTAAATGCGAAATAAATCACAAAAGCCACTCTTAACGGCGGGCGCGATTCGCGGTGGGATAGAACAGCCGTTCGGCTGATAAACCGCCCAGCCAGCGACACCACACCAGGCTTTGCGTGCTTTGCGTGCGTGTACCACTGCGCGAGGACTATAGGCATTTGAGTTCACTGGCGATTGTCAGATTTGTTGGCTTGGAGGAAAGCGTTTCCGACTATGGCCAAAGAGATCCGGGTTCGATTCCCGGCATGGGCGTTGTATTTTTTTTTTAATTCTTGTTTACTTTTGTTTATTATGAACGTTTTAATGTTTTATTTTACTCTAATAATTTTTTTAATTGTGTAAAATAAATAAATATTTATTTATTTATTTATTTTTTTTGAATCCACGTGCACAAGACAAAAACTTTCATACTGGGGGAGCGAGCCAGTCTGAAGAGTACTCGGGTCCAGCGCCAGCGTTTTTTTATGTCTCGTCTTGGGGGGGGAAATGAGCACAAAAGACGGACTCGAAGAGAATTGAAGCCACAACGATAACCATTCCGTCACGTATTTGTACAAGCCACAACGATAACCATTCCGTCACGTATTTGTACAAGCCACAACGATAACCATTCCGTCACGTATTTGTACAAGCCACAACGATAACCATTCCGTCACGTATTTGTACAAGCCACAACGATAACCATTCCGTCACGTATTTGTACAAGCCACAACGATAACCATTCCGTCACGTATTTGTACAAGCCACAACGATAACCATTCCGTCACGTATTTGTACAAGCCACACACGTATAACTTCGCGACAGGCATTTTCTTGGTGCGGGCCAGTCAAACCAGTTTGAAAAAAAATCTTTTCATTTGATGTGTTTGAAAAGTGACAAGTGAATACACAGCGCTCTGTTGACTGGCGTGTTCAGCTGGCTTGGGACCGGAGAGAATGGCGTGTTCAGCTGGCTTGGGACCGGAGAGAATGGCGTGTTCAGCTGGCTTGGGACCGGAGAGAAGAAGTCTCTTTCTGGTAGCCGCTTATTTTATGCGTAGTTCGCACTCGTTTAAACATACCTTCCTTACTCCGTGTAAATTGTCATATCAACCATTACAAGTCTGTCCAGGTTTTAAACTTGAATAAAAGCGTCCTTTTACATTCCCAGCGAAAATATTAGAGCTTGAAAACATGGACACCTACATGCAGGACATGGACACTAATGGGTAGCTGCGCTATGGCAGCTCGTTTTCCCTACATGCAGGACATGGACACTAATGGGTAGCTGCGCTATGGCAGCTCGTTTTCCCTACATGCAGGACATGGACACTAATGGGTAGCTGCGCTATGGCAGCTCGTTTTCCCTACATGCAGGACATGGACACTAATGGGTAGCTGCGCTGTGGCAGCTCGTTTTCCCTAGTAAGAAAGCAATCCGAATATCTATGACGGTAACATCACAAGACTATACATGTCATAATGATACCTTATCCTTAGACTCACACTCTGGCTTTCTGCTCAGAGTGCAATGTTTGGTTGAACCAATTCCGCAATCAATGAATGTAGCCATAACCCGAGAAATTCTATTTTGGAGACTTGAAATCCATATTGTAAAACTTTCTTCTTTTTAAATTTTTTTTTTTCAACGGAATGCGTTTACATGTGTGTATGTCTTGGTGGAACAGCCTGTATGTCTTGGTGGAACAGCCTGTATGTCTTGGTGGAACAGCCTGTATGTATTGGTGGAACAGCCTGTATGTCTTGGTGGAACAGCCTGTATGTCTTGGTGGAACAGCCTGTATGTCTTGGTGGAACAGCCTGTATGTCTTGGTGGAACAGCCTGTATGTCTTGGTGGAACAGCCTGTATGTCTTGGTGGAACAGCCTGTATGTCTTGGTGGAACAGCCTGTATGTCTTGGTGGAACAGCCTGTATGTCTTGGTGGAACAGCCTGTATGTCTTGGTGGAACAGCCTGTATGTCTTGGTGGAACAGCCTGTATGTCTTGGTGGAACAGCCTGTATGTCTTGGTGGAACAGCCTGTATGTCTTGGTGGAACAGCCTGTATGTCTTGGTGGAACAGCCTGTATGTCTTGGTGGAACAGCCTGTATGTCTTGGTGGAACAGCCTGTATGTCTTGGTGGAACAGCCTGTATGTCTTGGTGGAACAGCCTGTATGTCTTGGTGGAACAGCCTGTATGTCTTGGTGGAACAGCCTGTATGTCTTGGTGGAACAGCCTGTATGTCTTGGTGGAACAGCCTGTATGTCTTGGTGGAACAGCCTGTATGTCTTGGTGGAACAGCCTGTATGTCTTGGTGGAACAGCCTGTATGTCTTGGTGGAACAGCCTGTATGTCTTGGTGGAACAGCCTGTATGTCTTGGTGGAACAGCCTGTATGTCTTGGTGGAACAGCCTGTATGTCTTGGTGGAACAGCCTGTATGTCTTGGTGGAACAGCCTGTATGTCTTGGTGGAACAGCCTGTATGTCTTGGTGGAACAGCCTGTATGTCTTGGTGGAACAGCCTGTATGTCTTGGTGGAACAGCCTGTATGTCTTGGTGGAACAGCCTGCTATTGGTGGAACAGCCTGTATGTCTTGGTGGAACAGCCTGTATGTCTTGGTGGAACAGCCTGTATGTCTTGGTGGAACAGCCTGTATGTCTTGGTGGAACAGCCTGTATGTCTTGGTGGAACAGCCTGTATGTCTTGGTGGAACAGCCTGTATGTCTTGGTGGAACAGCCTGTATGTCTTGGTGGAACAGCCTGTATGTCTTGGTGGAACAGCCTGTATGTCTTGGTGGAACAGCCTGTATGTCTTGGTGGAACAGCCTGTATGTCTTGGTGGAACAGCCTGTATGTCTTGGTGGAACAGCCTGTATGTCTTGGTGGAACAGCCTGTATGTCTTGGTGGAACAGCCTGTATGTCTTGGTGGAACAGCCTGTATGTCTTGGTGGAACAGCCTGTATGTCTTGGTGGAACAGCCTGTATGTCTTGGTGGAACAGCCTGCTATTGGTGGAACAGCCTGTATGTCTTGGTGGAACAGCCTGTATGTCTTGGTGGAACAGCCTGCATGTCTTGGTGGAACAGCCTGTATGTCTTGGTGGAACAGCCTGTATGTCTTGGTGGAACAGCCTGTATGTCTTGGTGGAACAGCCTGTATGTCTTGGTGGAACAGCCTGCTATTGGTGGAACAGCCTGCTATTGGTGGAACAGCCTGCTATTGGTGGAACAGCCTGCTATTGGTGGAACAGCCTGCTATTGGTGGAATAGCCTGCATTTCTTTCTTGTTCTTGTATTTATGTTTTTTCATGTACCCCCATGTGGTTTCTTGAATTAAATTTGCCTTGCCTTGCCTTGCCTTGCCTTGCCTTGCCTTGCCTTGCCTTGCCTTGCCTTGCCTGGCCTTGCCTTGCCTGGCCTTGCTTTGCCTGGCCTTGCCTTGCCTTGCCTTGCCTGGCCTTGCTTTGCCTGGCCTTGCCTTGCCTTGCAACTGACACTTATGCCAATCTCCGACATGAAAACAGCCAGATATCCCCGGTCTACACAAAACAGCCAGATATCCCCGGTCTACACAAAGCAGCCAGGCTGGTGATGGTTGGTGTGTGTGCAAGCAGAACAGTTATTGTATCTCATGTAACAAGCCTGCACAGAACCTTGGCGGTGGGCATACTGGTTTACACCAAAAGGAATGTATGTAGAGGTTACATGCCGAGTCTCAGTGATTATTAAAAATAATGGTCGAAGTTAGCGGATCATGAAAAAGCTCGCTTTATGAAAAATGCGAGCTTCAGCGAGCTTTTTCATGACCGCGAACTGAGACCATTATTTTTAATAATCACTGAGACGAGGTATGTAACCTCTTTATTCCTCCTTTCTTCAGTTATTCAAAGAAAAGAGGAGTTTTTGTGCGAAAGTTTGATCGAATCCTATTCACTCAACCAGTCTACCTGCGCAGGCGATTGAATTATGCGCGGTTGTATAGTTCAGGGAAAATCATTCAATTCTGTCAACACTTCTTGTCAGTTTCCCTGTTTTGGACTAAAATCAAGTACACAGTTGTGTTGTTATTCTGCTGTGGCGGTGGCAGATAGTGTGTGTTCTGTTCATGTTTTGGTATCGCTTAGGAAATGTTCTTTCTTCGAATTGGACTAGCAGACGAACTTTTGCACCCGTGTTCCAACGTTAAAAACTGTATGAAGTTCAGTTTTCTGAGGCAAAATAATGTATGAAACCGCTGTATGTTCTTTAAATTGATGAGATTTGTGCACTTGGTTGCGTGTGATCTGTTTATAAAATGAAATATTGTCGAAAACTAACCGTCGGATTGCAGTCTTTTGTCCAAGCAACTCAGTTCAGAAAATTTGGAAGGGGAACTACTCTTATCGCTAGACAGAGTACGAGAGTTACTTGCCTTGGAAGTTTGCTTGCACTCATAAGAGATCCAAAGCGAGTTTGATAATAATAATAATAAAGTGTATTTATATTGCGCCTATCCCTTACAAAAAACAAAAATATTTGGCTCTAAGCGCATTACAACATGTGTAGGGACTTGGTACAATCAAGTCTGACAAATACAATAACACAATATACAGTCGGTCTCTTAGGTAAAACTGGGAAAAGCAGCTTCGACATTTAAACACTGCTACTAAAAAATCCACTAACAATGCATATTGTAATGCATTTATGTATAAATATAGTTAAAGAACATCGAGTTAATAGGAATTAGAAAAGGTTCTTATGATAAAACTATCTGGCGAACGACGAAGAAGAAGAAGAATAAAACTATCAATGTCGATGTATAACAAGTCATTCAACGTAAATGGCCAAAAAACAACAACAAAGCAATGATGATAAAACAGTTATACTCAATGGCTAATAACGAGGCAGAACTAAATAGTATCGACACAAGATTAAAACAAAACATATTCCTGGAGACACATTTATACATGTATCAAATAATCAATATACAAAATACAGCCCTCGCACACTCGCACACTCGCACACACACACGCCAAGGCACGTGTAGTTGCACTCATACCGCGACAGCTATCGCGCGCACGTACAAGGGAAAAACACACCCGCACGCCAGTTTCTCTGCACTGATCGTTAGATTTGGATTTAGACAACAACCAAACTCATGGATTTTATATGGAGATTAATGTGTTCAAGCCTGAAGTTGCTAGTTTAAATGCAGTATGTTTGTACTGTTTAGTCTAGAGATGTATATTTCGTACATTAGAGCGTTCGGAACTGTTCAATCGCTAAAGTAGTTCCCTCAAAGTCTAGCTCATCAACCTGTGAGCTATCGAGGATTCAGGCCCGTTGTTGGGTAAGTTACATCCTGAACTCAGGTCAAAATGAGTTCGGCTCATTCTCTCCCTGACAGGATGCCTTGAGTTTCCTTCGATATTTTTTTTTTTACATATTTAGAGCTTTTTGTAATGTATTATTGACTAGATGATAACCCGCTTCGCCGGGTACCGGCTTCGCCGGGAAGAAGTAGAGCCGAATACCAGGCTGCGCCTGGGACCCGGCTTTGCCGGGTGTACGAAGGAAAGGAGATAAACGCGCAAAACACTGGAGACCTTCTAAAAATAGTAACGTGCAGTGACCTTCTAAGAATAGTAACGTAGTAACGGGAATATGGATTGACGCCACACGGATGAAGGGAGATAATCGCGGCTGAAAACACTGGAGAAGATAAGGAAGAGGTACTGGTAGTGGATCCCGACAACAACAAACAAAAAACAAAAAAATCGGTTCAGCGCGCACAGCGCTGCGCACTGAGAGCACGTGTTGAAATATCTCATCGATGAGGTTGTGTCCGGGGTGTAGCTGAATACGGTGTCCAAATTTGAAAAAGATCCACCGAGAACTTTGGCCGTGCATCGCGAACAGACAGACAGACAGACAGACAGACAGACAGACAGACAGACACTAGTTGTATAAATATATAGATATAAGCAGATTCGCGATCGTCGATAATGATTTTTCATGGTGTTTTGTAATTTTTAAATTACAAAGGAATTGATATGTAAGACAGTTTCAAGCGAGCTATTTTTCGCGGCTGTATTTACTGTGCAAACAACTCTAAATATGGCAAAAGTGTCACGTAATAATCAACCGTTTGGTTTCGGCGCTCACTGGAGCAGACGATTTTTTCTGTAACCAGTTGACAGTGATGAAACCATATATTACGGTCTCCTTCCGGCAGCAGTCCCAAAATTTCGACTTGTTTTGACCTCAGAACGATGTCTTTATCATAACTGTGAAGAACAGAACGGAGATCACTGTCGAAGTAGGCCAATCTGCAATCATTTTCGTCTCGCGAACACTGATCTCAAATTTAGATCATGCTCGCGAAAACCATATGGGAGATAACTCTGTATTTTTGTTTTGATAGATTCGCGTAGGACTGTAGCGTCCGGTCAGGGAGAGAATGAGCCGAACTCATTTTGACCTGAGTTCAGGATGGGGTAAGTTACCGAAAAATAACTAGCCCTACACGTTTACAGAGAGAAAGAAGCAGAGGGAGGAATAACTTTAATCTATATATACTTCTCGAGAAAGTCTTCGTGACAAATAAGACGTCCTGAAAATGTCGGTCGAAAAAGATCTGTTTTGGGGAAGAAAGAGGGAGGGGGGGTAGATCGTGGAAGATGGAGGGGGGGGGGGGGGGTTGGGGGTAGGTCTACTGATGACGTCACAGATCGCACCTGCATAGAAACGCGAATGGAATCAGTTGCGACGGCCGAAAATATGCATTGACACTTTCCCTCTCTATTGACAGACTGACACAGAAGTTCAATGCCTCATACAGAGGGCTATACATAGCGTATCACTCTATTCACAATTCTTGTCCTATAGCTTTGCTGGTCTACTTGAAAAAGAAAGACGCCAGACATGCTCCAACTCGAGTCGATTTTTTCACGAGGACTATTGCCAAATTGAAGAATACTTTTTTGGGACGGATGTTTGTGTTTGAGGGGAGGGGGTATGGGAATGAGGATGGATGTGGGGACGTGTGTGTGTGTGTGTGTGTGTGTGTGTGTGTGTGTGTGTGCGTGCATGTGTGTGTGTGTGTGTGCGTGTGTGTGTGTGCGTGTGTGTGTGTGTGTGTGTGCATATATGTGTGTGTGTGTGTGTGCATGTGTGTGTGTCTGCGTGCGTGCGTGCGTGTGTGTGCGTACGTGCGTGCGTGCGTGTGTATGTATGCGTGCTTGCGTGCGTCCATGTGTGCGGGCGTGTGTGTGTGTGTGTGTGTGTGTGTTTAAGAGTCATGTGACTGTGGCTAGGCAAAGAGGGGTGCTAGTCGCTAACTGGGTGCTAGTCGCTAACTGGGTGCTAGTCGCTAACTAACAAGTCTGATGTCTGATACATTTGTGTGGGGCATACCCGTTGTTCCTTATAATAGTGTTGTTCAGAAGTGGGGCATACCCGTTGTTCCTTATAATAGTGTTGTACAGAAGTGGGGCATACCCGTTGTTCCTTATAATAGTGTTGTACAGAAGTGGGGCATACCCGTTGTTCCTTATAATAGTGTTGTACAGAAGTGGGGCATACCCGTTGTTCCTTATAATAGTGTTGTACAGAAGTGGGGCATACCCGTTGTTCCTTATAATAGTGTTGTACAGAAGTGGGGCATACCCGTTGTTCCTTATAATAGTGTTGTACAGAAGTGGGGCATACCCGTTGTTCCTTATAATAGTGTTGTACAGAAGTGGGGCATACCCGTTGTTCCTTATAATAGTGTTGTACAGAAGTGGGGCATACCCGTTGTTCCTTATAATAGTGTTGTACAGAAGTGGGGCATACCCGTTGTTCCTTATAATAGTGTTGTACAGAAGTGGGGCATACCCGTTGTTCCTTATAATAGTGTTGTACAGAAGTGGGGCATACCCGTTGTTCCTTATAATAGTGTTGTACAGAAGTGGGGCATACCCGTTGTTCCTTATAATAGTGTTGTACAGAAGTGGGGCATACCCGTTGTTCCTTATAATAGTGTTGTACAGAAGTGGGGCATACCCGTTGTTCCTTATGATAGTGTTGTACAGAAGTGGGGCATACCCGTTGTTTCTTATAATAGTGTTGTACAGAAGTGGGGCATACCCGTTGTTCCTTATGATAGTGTTGTACAGAAGTGGGGCATACCCGTTGTTCCTTATGATAGTGTTGTACAGAAGTGGGGCATACCCGTTGTTTCTTATAATAGTGTTGTACAGAAGTGGGGCATACCCGTTGTTCCTTATGATAGTGTTGTACAGAAGTGGGGCATACCCGTTGTTTCTTATAATAGTGTTGTACAGAAGTGGGGCATACCCGTTGTTCCTTATAATAGTGTTGTACAGAAGTTTATCAAGTTAACTGATAATCTCCCCGCTTTTCCTTATAATCCCCACGTTTACACTCTGCGATAACATAATGCATGGACTGTTTTCAGGTGGTTGTTAGCGCAGTTACATTCAGGAATAGTTGATGTTCTGGAACTATGCAGAGTCAAAATTATAAAAGGCAGATCGACATGTTGTGCTCGTGCCGTGTGTGTGTGTGTGTGTGTGTGTGTGTGTGTGTGTGTGTGTGTGCGTGTGTGTGTGTGTGTGTAAGTGTGTGTGTGTGTGTGCGTGCGTGTGTGCGTACGTGCGCTCGCGCGTGTGTGTGTGTGTGAGTGTGTTTGACATTAATTGAGTACGTAATTACCTTTAACAAATTCTTGATT
>NC_090253.1:358655-366155 GCF_037325665.1 Littorina saxatilis
ATTCACTCGCCCCTCCACCCCCCTCCCCCCTCTCTCTATCCTCCCCACCACCTTAATTCACTCGCCCCTCCACCCCCCTCCCCCCTCTCTCTATCCTCCCCACCATCTTAATTCACTCGCCCCTCCACCCCCCACCCCCCTCTCTCTATCCTCCCCACCACCTTAATTCACTCGCCCCTCCACCCCCCT
The DNA here is from genome assembly GCF_037325665.1 of Littorina saxatilis. Lineage (NCBI taxonomy): Eukaryota > Metazoa > Mollusca > Gastropoda > Littorinimorpha > Littorinidae > Littorina > Littorina saxatilis. The sequence goes on from NC_090253.1 coordinate 358,845, forward strand.
CCCCCCTCTCTCTATCCTCCCCACCATCTTAATTCACTCGCCCCTCCACCCCCCTCCCCCCTCTCTCTATCCTCCCCACCATCTTAATTCACTCGCCCCTCCACCCCCCTCCCCCCTCTCTCTATCCTCCCCACCATCTTAATTCACTCGCCCCTCCACCCCCCACCCCCTCTCTCTATCCTCCCCACCACCTTAATTCACTCGCCCCTCCACCCCCCTCCCCCCTCTCTCTATCCTCCCCACCACCTTAATTCACTCGCCCCTCCACCCTCTCTCTATCCTCCCCACCATCTTAATTCACTCGCCCCTCCACCCCCCACCCCCTCTCTCTATCCTCCCCACCACCTTAATTCACTCGCCCCTCCACCCCCCTCCCCCCTCTCTCTATCCTCCCCACCACCTTAATTCACTCGCCCCTCCACCCCCCACCCCCCTCTCTCTATCCTCCCCACCACCTTAATTCACTCGCCCCTCCCCCCTCTCTCTATCCTCCCCACCACCTTAATTCACTCGCCCCTCCACCCCCCACCCCCCTCTCTCTATCCTCCCCACCACCTTAATTCACTCGCCCCTCCACCCCCCACCCCCCTCTCTCTATCCTCCCCACCACCTTAATTCACTCGCCCCTCCACCCCCCACCCCCCTCTCTCTATCCTCCCCACCACCTTAATTCACTCGCCCCTCCACCCCCCACCCCCCTCTCTCTATCCTCCCCACCACCTTAATTCACTCGCCCCTCCACCCCCCACCCCCCTCTCTCTATCCTCCCCACCACCTTAATTCACTCGCCCCTCCACCCCCACCCCCCTCTCTCTATCCTCCCCACCACCTTAATTCACTCGCCCCTCCACCCCCCTCCCCCCTCTCTCTATCCTCCCCACCACCTTAATTCACTCGCCCCTCCACCCCCCACCCCCCTCTCTCTATCCTCCCCACCACCTTAATTCACTCGCCCCTCCACCCCCCACCCCCCTCTCTCTATCCTCCCCACCACCTTAATTCACTCGCCCCTCCACCCCCACCCCCCTCTCTCTATCCTCCCCACCACCTTAATTCACTCGCCCCTCCACCCCCTCCCCCCTCTCTCTATCCTCCCCACCATCTTAATTCACTCGCCCCTCCACCCCCCTCCCCCCTCTCTCTATCCTCCCCACCACCTTAATTCACTCGCCCCTCCACCCCCCACCCCCCTCTCTCTATCCTCCCCACCACCTTAATTCACTCGCCCCTCCACCCCCCACCCCCCTCTCTCTATCCTCCCCACCACCTTAATTCACTCGCCCCTCCACCCCCCACCCCCCTCTCTCTATCCTCCCCACCATCTTAATTCACTCGCCCCTCCACCCCCCACCCCCCTCTCTCTATCCTCCCCACCATCTTAATTCACTCGCCCCTCCACCCCCCTCCCCCCTCTCTCTTTCCCCCCCACCACCTTAATTCACTCGCCCCTCCACCCCCACCCCCCTCTCTCTATCCTCCCCACCACCTTAATTCACTCGCCCCTCCACCCCCCACCCCCCTCTCTCTATCCTCCCCACCATCTTAATTCACTCGCCCCTCCACCCCCCACCCCCCTCTCTCTATCCCCCCCACCACCTTAATTCACTCGCCCCTCCACCCCCCTCCCCCCTCTCTCTATCCTCCCCACCACCTTAATTCACTCGCCCCTCCACCCCCCTCCCCCCTCTCTCTATCCTCCCCACCATCTTAATTCACTCGCCCCTCCACCCCCCTCCCCCCTCTCTCTATCCTCCCCACCATCTTAATTCACTCGCCCCTCCACCCCCCTCCCCCCTCTCTCTATCCTCCCCACCACCTTAATTCACTCGCCCCTCCACCCCCCTCCCCCCTCTCTCTATCCTCCCCACCATCTTAATTCACTCGCCCCTCCACCCCCACCCCCCTCTCTCTATCCTCCCCACCACCTTAATTCACTCGCCCCTCCACCCCCCTCCCCCCTCTCTCTATCCTCCCCACCACCTTAATTCACTCGCCCCTCCACCCCCCTCCCCCCTCTCTCTATCCTCCCCACCACCTTAATTCACTCGCCCCTCCACCCCCCTCCCCCCTCTCTCTATCCTCCCCACCATCTTAATTCACTCGCCCCTCCACCCCCCACCCCCCTCTCTCTATCCTCCCCACCACCTTAATTCACTCGCCCCTCCACCCCCCACCCCCCTCTCTCTATCCTCCCCACCACCTTAATTCACTCGCCCCTCCACCCCCCTCCCCCCTCTCTCTATCCTCCCCACCATCTTAATTCACTCGCCCCTCCACCCCCCACCCCCCTCTCTCTATCCTCCCCACCATCTTAATTCACTCGCCCCTCCACCCCCCACCCCCCTCTCTCTATCCTCCCCACCATCTTAATTCACTCGCCCCTCCACCCCCCACCCCCCTCTCTCTATCCTCCCCACCATCTTAATTCACTCGCCCCTCCACCCCCACCCCCCTCTCTCTATCCTCCCCACCACCTTAATTCACTCGCCCCTCCACCCCCCTCCCCCCTCTCTCTATCCTCCCCACCACCTTAATTCACTCGCCCCTCCACCCCCCACCCCCCTCTCTCTATCCTCCCCACCATCTTAATTCACTCGCCCCTCCACCCCCCACCCCCCTCTCTCTATCCTCCCCACCACCTTAATTCACTCGCCCCTCCACCCCCCTCCCCCCTCTCTCTATCCTCCCCACCATCTTAATTCACTCGCCCCTCCACCCCCCTCCCCCCTCTCTCTATCCTCCCCACCACCTTAATTCACTCGCCCCTCCACCCCCCCCCCCTCTCTCTATCCTCCCCACCACCTTAATTCACTCGCCCCTCCACCCCCCTCCCCCCTCTCTCTATCCTCCCCACCATCTTAATTCACTCGCCCCTCCACCCCCCTCCCCCCTCTCTCTATCCTCCCCACCACCTTAATTCACTCGCCCCTCCACCCCCCTCCCCCCTCTCTCTATCCTCCCCACCATCTTAATTCACTCGCCCCTCCACCCCCCTCCCCCCTCTCTCTATCCTCCCCACCACCTTAATTCACTCGCCCCTCCACCCCCCTCCCCCCTCTCTCTATCCTCCCCACCACCTTAATTCACTCGCCCCTCCACCCCCCTCCCCCCTCTCTCTATCCTCCCCACCATCTTAATTCACTCGCCCCTCCACCCCCCTCCCCCCTCTCTCTATCCTCCCCACCACCTTAATTCACTCGCCCCTCCACCCCCCTCCCCCCTCTCTCTATCCTCCCCACCACCTTAATTCACTCGCCCCTCCACCCCCCACCCCCTCTCTCTATCCTCCCCACCACCTTAATTCACTCGCCCCTCCACCCCCCACCCCCCTCTCTCTATCCTCCCCACCATCTTAATTCACTCGCCCCTCCACCCCCCACCCCCCTCTCTCTATCCTCCCCACCATCTTAATTCACTCGCCCCTCCACCCCCCACCCCCCTCTCTCTTTCCCCCCCACCATCTTAATTCACTCGCCCCTCCACCCCCCTCCCCCCTCTCTCTATCCTCCCCACCACCTTAATTCACTCGCCCCTCCACCCCCCACCCCCCTCTCTCTATCCTCCCCACCATCTTAATTCACTCGCCCCTCCACCCCCCACCCCCCTCTCTCTAGCCTCCCCACCATCTTAATTCACTCGCCCCTCCACCCCCCACCCCCCTCTCTCTATCCTCCCCACCACCTTAATTCACTCGCCCCTCCACCCCCCACCCCCCTCTCTCTATCCTCCCCACCATCTTAATTCACTCGCCCCTCCACCCCCCACCCCCCCTCTCTCTTCCCCCCCACCATCTTAATTCACTCGCCCCTCCACCCCCCTCCCCCCTCTCTCTATCCTCCCCACCACCTTAATTCACTCGCCCCTCCACCCCCCACCCCCCTCTCTCTATCCTCCCCACCATCTTAATTCACTCGCCCCTCCACCCCCCACCCCCCTCTCTCTATCCTCCCCACCATCTTAATTCACTCGCCCCTCCACCCCCCACCCCCCTCTCTCTATCCTCCCCACCACCTTAATTCACTCGCCCCTCCACCCCCCACCCCCCTCTCTCTATCCTCCCCACCACCTTAATTCACTCGCCCCTCCACCCCCCACCCCCCTCTCTCTTTCCCCCCCACCATCTTAATTCACTCGCCCCTCCACCCCCCTCCCCCCTCTCTCTATCCTCCCCACCACCTTAATTCACTCGCCCCTCCACCCCCCACCCCCTCTCTCTATCCTCCCCACCATCTTAATTCACTCGCCCCTCCACCCCCCACCCCCCTCTCTCTATCCTCCCCACCATCTTAATTCACTCGCCCCTCCACCCCCCACCCCCCTCTCTCTATCCTCCCCACCATCTTAATTCACTCGCCCCTCCACCCCCCTCCCCCCTCTCTCTATCCTCCCCACCATCTTAATTCACTCGCCCCTCCACCCCCCACCCCCCTCTCTCTAGCCTCCCCACCACCTTAATTCACTCGCCCCTCCACCCCCCACCCCCCTCTCTCTATCCTCCCCACCACCTTAATTCACTCGCCCCTCCACCCCCCACCCCCTCTCTCTATCCTCCCCACCATCTTAATTCACTCGCCCCTCCACCCTCTCTCTATCCTCCCCACCACCTTAATTCACTCGCCCCTCCACCCCCCACCCCCTCTCTCTATCCTCCCCACCATCTTAATTCACTCGCCCCTCCACCCTCTCTCTATCCTCCCCACCACCTTAATTCACTCGCCCCTCCACCCCCCACCCCCTCTCTCTATCCTCCCCACCACCTTAATTCACTCGCCCCTCCACCCTCTCTCTATCCTCCCCACCATCTTAATTCACTCGCCCCTCCACCCCCCACCCCCCTCTCTCTATCCTCCCCACCACCTTAATTCACTCGCCCCTCCACCCCCCACCCCCCTCTCTCTATCCTCCCCACCACCTTAATTCACTCGCCCCTCCACCCTCTCTCTATCCTCCCCACCACCTTAATTCACTCGCCCCTCCACCCTCTCTCTATCCTCCCCACCACCTTAATTCACTCGCCCCTCCACCCTCTCTCTATCCTCCCCACCACCTTAATTCACTCGCCCCTCCACCCCCCACCCCCCTCTCTCTATCCTCCCCACCATCTTAAATCACTCGCCCCTCCACCCTCTCTCTATCCTCCCCACCACCTTAATTCACTCGCCCCTCCACCCCCCACCCCCCTCTCTCTATCCTCCCCACCATCTTAATTCACTCGCCCCTCCACCCTCTCTCTATCCTCCCCACCACCTTAATTCACTCGCCCCTCCCCCCTCTCTCTATCCTCCCCACCATCTTAATTCACTCGCCCCTCCACCCCCCACCCCCCTCTCTCTATCCTCCCCACCACCTTAATTCACTCGCCCCTCCACCCCCCACCCCCCTCTCTCTATCCTCCCCACCACCTTAATTCACTCGCCCCTCCACCCCCCTCCCCCCTCTCTCTATCCTCCCCACCATCTTAATTCACTCGCCCCTCCACCCCCCACCCCCCTCTCTCTATCCTCCCCACCATCTTAATTCACTCGCCCCTCCACCCCCCTCCCCCCTCTCTCTATCCTCCCCACCACCTTAATTCACTCGCCCCTCCACCCCCCTCCCCCCTCTCTCTATCCTCCCCACCATCTTAATTCACTCGCCCCTCCACCCCCCTCCCCCCTCTCTCTATCCTCCCCACCACCTTAATTCACTCGCCCCTCCACCCCCCTCCCCCCTCTCTCTATCCTCCCCACCATCTTAATTCACTCGCCCCTCCACCCCCCTCCCCCCTCTCTCTATCCTCCCCACCATCTTAATTCACTCGCCCCTCCACCCCCCTCCCCCCTCTCTCTAGCCTCCCCACCATCTTAATTCACTCGCCCCTCCACCCCCCTCCCCCCTCTCTCTATCCTCCCCACCATCTTAATTCACTCGCCCCTCCACCCCCCTCCCCCCTCTCTCTATCCTCCCCACCACCTTAATTCACTCGCCCCTCCACCCCCCTCCCCCCTCTCTCTATCCTCCCCACCATCTTAATTCACTCGCCCCTCCACCCCCCTCCCCCCTCTCTCTATCCTCCCCACCATCTTAATTCACTCGCCCCTCCACCCCCCTCCCCCCTCTCTCTATCCTCCCCACCACCTTAATTCACTCGCCCCTCCACCCCCCTCCCCCCTCTCTCTATCCTCCCCACCATCTTAATTCACTCGCCCCTCCACCCCCCTCCCCCCTCTCTCTATCCTCCCCACCATCTTAATTCACTCGCCCCTCCACCCCCCTCCCCCCTCTCTCTATCCCCCCCACCACCTTAATTCACTCGCCCCTCCACCCCCCTCCCCCCTCTCTCTATCCTCCCCACCACCTTAATTCACTCGCCCCTCCACCCCCCACCCCCCTCTCTCTATCCTCCCCACCACCTTAATTCACTCGCCCCTCCACCCCCCACCCCCCCTCTCTCTATCCTCCCCACCACCTTAATTCACTCGCCCCTCCACCCCCCACCCCCCTCTCTCTATCCTCCCCACCACCTTAATTCACTCGCCCCCCCACCCCCCTCCCCCCTCTCTCTATCCTCCCCACCACCTTAATTCACTCGCCCCTCCACCCCCCTCCCCCCTCTCTCTATCCTCCCCACCACCTTAATTCACTCGCCCCTCCACCCCCCTCCCCCCTCTCTCTATCCTCCCCACCATCTTAATTCACTCGCCCCTCCACCCCCCTCCCCCCTCTCTCTATCCTCCCCACCACCTTAATTCACTCGCCCCTCCACCCCCCACCCCCCTCTCTCTATCCTCCCCACCACCTTAATTCACTCGCCCCTCCACCCCCCACCCCCCTCTCTCTATCCTCCCCACCACCTTAATTCACTCGCCCCTCCACCCCCCATTCCCCTCTCTCTATCCTCCCCACCACCTTAATTCACTCGCCCCTCCACCCCCCACCCCCCTCTCTCTATCCTCCCCACCACCTTAATTCACTCGCCCCTCCACCCCCCTCCCCCCTCTCTCTATCCTCCCCACCACCTTAATTCACTCGCCCCTCCACCCCCCACCCCCCTCTCTCTATCCTCCCCACCACCTTAATTCACTCGCCCCTCCACCCCCCACCCCCCTCTCTCTATCCTCCCCACCACCTTAATTCACTCGCCCCTCCACCCCCCACCCCCCTCTCTCTATCCTCCCCACCACCTTAATTCACTCGCCCCTCCACCCCCCACCCCCCTCTCTCTATCCTCCCCACCACCTTAATTCACTCGCCCCTCCACCCCCCACCCCCCTCTCTCTATCCTCCCCACCATCTTAATTCACTCGCCCCTCCACCCCCCACCCCCCTCTC
>NC_090253.1:371155-381155 GCF_037325665.1 Littorina saxatilis
CCACCACTCCAACCAGTGTCAACGTGCTAGCGTCAAACATGGCTGTGCTACTGGTGCCACCACTCCAACCAGTGTCAACGTGCTAGCGTCAAACATGGCTGTGCTACTGGTGCCACCACTCCAACCAGTGTCAACGTGCTAGTGTCAAACATGGCTGTGCTACTGGTGCTACCACTCCAACCAGTGTCAACGTGCTAGCGTCAAACATGGCTGTGCTACTGGTGCCACCACTCCAACCAGTGTCAACGTGCTAGCGTCAAACATGGCTGTGCTACTGGTGCCACCACTCCAACCAGTGTCAACGTGCTAGCGTCACACATTAAATTGAAACAGCGTAACGATGTACTCAAATAATTAAAATGTCTTTTTTTTCTCCCGTCTATCCATGGGTACCTATCCGTCTGATTACAGCTCATTCCCAGCTCACACACAAAAAACACTGAGCGCTTCCATTGTAGAGTCCTACTTTGTCAACTTGTTTTAACAGCTGAAAATCAAAGAGAGAAAGAAAGAGAGAGAGAGAGAGAGAGGGAGGGAGGAAGGGAGGGTTAGAGAAAATGGGAGTGAGAGAGAGTGAGAGAGAGAGGGGCAGAGGGAGGAAGACGGACAGAAAGAGAGGGAGAGACTGAGAGAGAGAGAGAGAGAGAGAGAGAGAGAGAGAGAGAGAGAGAGAGAGAGAAAATAGAATAAGAATAAGAATAAGAATACTTTATTATCTCATAGAGAAATTCAGGCGTGGTACATAACAATAGTACAAACAAGACATTGATTTTACATGAGAGAGAGAGAGAGAGAGAGAGAGAGAGAGAGAGAGAGAGAGAGAGAGAGAGAGAGAGAGAGAGAGAGAGAGAGAGAGAGAGAGAGAGTGAGAGAGGCGGGCAGTGAGAATCACACACACACACACACACACACACACACACACACACACACACACACACACACACACACACACATACACACAAAGGGCAATGTCCTGTCTATCATATTTAAACAAATAGCACCACAAAGGATTAGAACAAAAAGCATAACATGCTCTCCATAACGGCAGAATGCCACTTTCACTATCACTCATCTCAACACGGCTACCGTTCTCTCCCCAATTACCCTTTGGCACGCAACACTCCCGTATGATCTCCCCCCCCCCCCCCCCCTCTATCATGTCATATTTATCACCCTCAGTTGTCTCCCCTTAGAGCATGTGTGTACTTTGTTACCGGATACCTCGTTTGTCACAGGATCACCGTGCCGTCTGACTACCGTGTCACTCAACTTTTGTGTCATGAAATAAAGGAGTCATCAGATCACTCTAGCAATGGACTGCCGCCTAAATAAATCACCGTTTGAGTAGACCACCGTGCCGACTGACTACTGTTTCTGTTAACTTCTGTGTCATTGAACATCAACAACAACAACAGCAACAACAGCAACAGCAACAACATTGCGACATTTTCCCACTCCAGCTAAAACCTTCTTTTTGTGTTATTTCATTTAAACATTCGACGGGCGCAATGGCCTAATGGATAAGACGCCGGCCTTCCATGCGGAAGGTTCAGTGTTCAAATCTTGGCCGCTCCTGGTGGTTTTAGGGTGGTGATTTTCCCGATCTCCCAGGTTAGCTAATGTGCAGACCTGCGAGTGCCATGTCCCCCTCCGTGTGGACACGTCCCCCTTTCTGTGTGTACACGTCCCCCTTTCTGTGTGTACACGTCCCCCTTTCTGTGTGGACACGTCCCCCTTTCTGTGTGGACACGTCCCCCTTTCTGTGTGGACACGTCCCCCTTTCTGTGTGTACACGTCCCCCTTTCTGTGTGTACACGTCCCCCTTTCTGTGTGTACACGTCCCCCTTTCTGTGTGTACACGTCCCCCTTTCTGTGTGGACACGTCCCCCTTTCTGTGTGGACACGTCCCCCTTTCTGTGTGGACACGTCCCCCTTTCTGTGTGGACACGTCCCCCTTTCTGTGTGGACACGTCCCCCTTTCTGTGTGGACACGTCCCCCTTTCTGTGTGGACACGTCCCCCTTTCTGTGTGTACACGTCCCCCTTTCTGTGTGTACACGTCCCCCTTTCTGTGTGTACACGTCCCCCTTTCTGTGTGGACACGTCCCCCTTTCTGTGTGTACACGTCCCCCTTTCTGTGTGTACACGTCCCCCTTTCTGTGTGTACACGTCCCCCTTTCTGTGTGTACACGTCCCCCTTTCTGTGTGTACACGTCCCCCTTTCTGTGTGGACACGTCCCCCTTTCTGTGTGGACACGTCCCCCTTTCTGTGTGGACACGTCCCCCTTTCTGTGTGGACACGTCCCCCTTTCTGTGTGGACACGTCCCCCTTTCTGTGTGTACACGTCCCCCTTTCTGTGTGTACACGTCCCCCTTTCTGTGTGGACACGTCCCCCTTTCTGTGTGTACACGTCCCCCTTTCTGTGTGGACACGTCCCCCTTTCTGTGTGGACACGTCCCCCTTTCTGTGTGTACACGTCCCCCTTTCTGTGTGTACACGTCCCCCTTTCTGTGTGGACACGTCCCCCTTTCTGTGTGTACACGTCCCCCTTTCTGTGTGTACACGTCCCCCTTTCTGTGTGGACACGTCCCCCTTTCTGTGTGGACACGTCCCCCTTTCTGTGTGTACACGTCCCCCTTTCTGTGTGTACACGTCCCCCTTTCTGTGTGGACACGTCCCCCTTTCTGTGTACACGTCCCCCTTTCTGTGTGGACACGTCCCCCTTTCTGTGTGGACACGTCCCCCTTTCTGTGTGTACACGTCCCCCTTTCTGTGTACACGTCCCCCTTTCTGTGTGGACACGTCCCCCTTTCTGTGTGGACACGTCCCCCTTTCTGTGTGGACACGTCCCCCTTTCTGTGTGTACACGTCCCCCTTTCTGTGTGGACACGTCCCCCTTTCTGTGTGTACACGTCCCCCTTTCTGTGTGGACACGTCCCCCTTTCTGTGTGGACACGTCCCCCTTTCTGTGTGTACACGTCCCCCTTTCTGTGTGGACACGTCCCCCTTTCTGTGTGTACACGTCCCCCTTTCTGTGTGTACACGTCCCCCTTTCTGTGTGGACACGTCCCCCTTTCTGTGTGGACACGTCCCCCTTTCTGTGTGGACACGTCCCCCTTTCTGTGTGTACACGTCCCCCTTTCTGTGTGTACACGTCCCCCTTTCTGTGTGGACACGTCCCCCTTTCTGTGTGTACACGTCCCCCTTTCTGTGTGTACACGTCCCCCTTTCTGTGTGGACACGTCCCCCTTTCTGTGTGGACACGTCCCCCTTTCTGTGTGTACACGTCCCCCTTTCTGTGTGTACACGTCCCCCTTTCTGTGTGGACACGTCCCCCTTTCTGTGTACACGTCCCCCTTTCTGTGTGGACACGTCCCCCTTTCTGTGTGGACACGTCCCCCTTTCTGTGTGTACACGTCCCCCTTTCTGTGTACACGTCCCCCTTTCTGTGTACACGTCCCCCTTTCTGTGTGGACACGTCCCCCTTTCTGTGTGGACACGTCCCCCTTTCTGTGTGTACACGTCCCCCTTTCTGTGTGTACACGTCCCCCTTTCTGTGTGTACACGTCCCCCTTTCTGTGTGGACACGTCCCCCTTTCTGTGTGGACACGTCCCCCTTTCTGTGTGGACACGTCCCCCTTTCTGTGTGGACACGTCCCCCTTTCTGTGTGTACACGTCCCCCTTTCTGTGTGGACACGTCCCCCTTTCTGTGTACACGTCCCCCTTTCTGTGTGGACACGTCCCCCTTTCTGTGTGGACACGTCCCCCTTTCTGTGTGTACACGTCCCCCTTTCTGTGTGTACACGTCCCCCTTTCTGTGTGTACACGTCCCCCTTTCTGTGTACACGTCCCCCTTTCTGTGTGTACACGTCCCCCTTTCTGTGTGGACACGTCCCCCTTTCTGTGTGGACACGTCCCCCTTTCTGTGTGTACACGTCCCCCTTTCTGTGTGTACACGTCCCCCTTTCTGTGTGGACACGTCCCCCTTTCTGTGTGGACACGTCCCCCTTTCTGTGTGGACACGTCCCCCTTTCTGTGTGGACACGTCCCCCTTTCTGTGTGGACACGTCCCCCTTTCTGTGTGTACACGTCCCCCTTTCTGTGTGGACACGTCCCCCTTTCTGTGTGTACACGTCCCCCTTTCTGTGTGTACACGTCCCCCTTTCTGTGTGTACACGTCCCCCTTTCTGTGTGTACACGTCCCCCTTTCTGTGTGGACACGTCCCCCTTTCTGTGTCGACACGTCCCCCTTTCTGTGTGTACACGTCCCCCTTTCTGTGTGTACACGTCCCCCTTTCTGTGTGGACACGTCCCCCTTTCTGTGTGGACACGTCCCCCTTTCTGTGTGGACACGTCCCCCTTTCTGTGTGGACACGTCCCCCTTTCTGTGTGGACACGTCCCCCTTTCTGTGTGTACACGTCCCCCTTTCTGTGTGGACACGTCCCCCTTTCTGTGTGGACACGTCCCCCTTTCTGTGTGGACACGTCCCCCTTTCTGTGTGGACACGTCCCCCTTTCTGTGTGGACACGTCCCCCTTTCTGTGTGTACACGTCCCCCTTTCTGTGTGGACACGTCCCCCTTTCTGTGTGGACACGTCCCCCTTTCTGTGTGTACACGTCCCCCTTTCTGTGTGGACACGTCCCCCTTTCTGTGTGTACACGTCCCCCTTTCTGTGTGGACACGTCCCCCTTTCTGTGTGTACACGTCCCCCTTTCTGTGTGGACACGTCCCCCTTTCTGTGTGGACACGTCCCCCTTTCTGTGTGGACACGTCCCCCTTTCTGTGTGGACACGTCCCCCTTTCTGTGTGTACACGTCCCCCTTTCTGTGTGTACACGTCCCCCTTTCTGTGTGGACACGTCCCCCTTTCTGTGTGTACACGTCCCCCTTTCTGTGTGGACACGTCCCCCTTTCTGTGTGTACACGTCCCCCTTTCTGTGTGGACACGTCCCCCTTTCTGTGTGTACACGTCCCCCTTTCTGTGTGTACACGTCCCCCTTTCTGTGTGTACACGTCCCCCTTTCTGTGGACACGTCCCCCTTTCTGTGTGGACACGTCCCCCTTTCTGTGTACACGTCCCCCTTTCTGTGTGGACACGTCCCCCTTTCTGTGTGGACACGTCCCCCTTTCTGTGGACACGTCCCCCTTTCTGTGTGTACACGTCCCCCTTTCTGTGTACACGTCCCCCTTTCTGTGTGGACACGTCCCCCTTTCTGTGTGGACACGTCCCCCTTTCTGTGGACACGTCCCCCTTTCTGTGTGTACACGTCCCCCTTTCTGTGTGTACACGTCCCCCTTTCTGTGTGGACACGTCCCCCTTTCTGTGTGTACACGTCCCCCTTTCTGTGGACACGTCCCCCTTTCTGTGTACACGTCCCCCTTTCTGTGTGTACACGTCCCCCTTTCTGTGTGTACACGTCCCCCTTTCTGTGGACACGTCCCCCTTTCTGTGTACACGTCCCCCTTTCTGTGTGGACACGTCCCCCTTTCTGTGTGTACGTCCCCCTTTCTGTGTACACGTCCCCCTTTCTGTGTGGACACGTCCCCCTTTCTGTGTGTACACGCACGCACAAGACCAAATGCGCACGGAAAAGATCCTGTAATCCAGGTCAAAGTTCGGTGGGTTTACGGAGCGTATGGCTGCCTAAATGGTGGGGTAAAAAAAACGGTCATCAACGTAAAGACTCATTCGTGCAAAAAAACACCAACAACGAAAGACGAGTGTCCGTATGACGAGTGTCCGTAAGACGAGTGTCCGTAAGACGAGTGTCCGTATGACGAGTGTCCGTAAGACGAGTGTCCGTATGACGAGTGTCCGTATGACGAGTGTCCGTATGACGAGTGTCCGTAAGACGAGTGTCCGTAAGACGAGTGTCCGTAAGACGAGTGTCCGTAAGACGAGTGTCCGTAAGACGAGTGTCCGTAAGACGAGTGTCCGTAAGACGAGTGTCCGTATGACGAGTGTCCGTAAGACGAGTGTCCGTATGACGAGTGTCCGTAAGACGAGTGTCCGTAAGACGAGTGTCCGTATGACGAGTGTCCGTATGACGAGTGTCCGTAAGACGAGTGTCCGTAAGACGAGTGTCCGTAAGACGAGTGTCCGTAAGACGAGTGTCCGTATGACGAGTGTCCGTAAGACGAGTGTCCGTAAGACGAGTGTCCGTAAGACGAGTGTCCGTATGACGAGTGTCCGTAAGACGAGTGTCCGTAAGACGAGTGTCCGTATGACGAGTGTCCGTAAGACGAGTGTCCGTAAGACGAGTGTCCGTAGGAGTTTCAGCCCACGAATGCAGAAGATGACGTATTTCTTGTGTTATGACCTTCCAACTGATGCAGGTGTCGATCTTGTGTTATGACCTTCCAACTGATGCAGGTGTCGATCTTGTGTTATGACCTTCCAACTGATGCAGGTGTCGATCTTGTGTTATGACCTTCCAACTGATGCAGGTGTCGATCTTGTGTTATGACCTTCCAACTGATGCAGGTGTCGATCGCATGAATGGTCTCAAACGGGAGGTTTTTGTTTCAATTTTGATGGGTTTTTTTTTACGACCAAAAGCGCTGTATTGCAGTATCAACCATTTGGATTGCTTTGAAACTCTCATGATCTTTTATTACCAATTCAGTGCCCCATATGGCTTTTTGACCAATTAGGACGGATTCTAGGTGACCCTCTAAATGTTATAACGTTCAGGCAGGGACCCTTTTTGTTTATCAAGCTAAACATGAACAAGACAAAGTAAAAATTTAAATCAGCAATATCAGTGTGATTTATTCTAAAGAATGACACTTCAAATGCTGTCAAATAATTATCTCTTTATCTAAAAAATACCGAAAAGCGAGTTTTGTCGGTGGGTGCTTTACGGAACAGCGAGGCACCGCCCATCCTCTGAGTGTGCAATGCCCACTCGCTCACTTGAAATCTAAATGATCAAAGTTCGGGAAATCAAGTGAAATTGGGTCACTCGCTTTACGTCAAATGTATCTTTACGTCATTTCCCATCGTCTGGATTCGGTTCTAAATCTGTCGCTCTCTGTTCAAGAAGAAAATGCGAAGCAACCGACACGCATGTTCAACATTGTTGTGTGTCAAACGCATTTGACCTGTGAATATTCATCACGTAAGGTGTGTTACTCTGATTGGCTGACCCAGGTCACGAGAATTCTTTGACTGACAGGCATACTCAGGTAGTAGCGCTCCAGTTCCCATTGCGGCTGTTCTGTCTAATTCGCGGGGTCGCTTCGAAATTTCTTTTGGTCGAATTAAACGGAAATAAAACCGTTATTTCTAATATGCTGACTGTTAGCAAATGATGTCACACGCATTCCTTCTTTGCCACTACTAAAACAAACGTGTGCAAGATTGTATGTTACACGCTTTGATGCCGAAATCAATTATTTTGATTATGCATTTATTTCTGAAAAATGTTACCTTCACATACATTCAGTCACTACCTTAAACACTTATGTTTTCAGTATTCATTTCAAGTGATCCCGAACGTAGAAAAATGGGTATCAAAGTGTTGTTACATTTTGTTGTGCATTCTGAATAGTGTGCCAACAGGCCTTGGTCAGTCAATCACGTTTTATCTGTGTACTAAGTGTTTGACGGAAAAATAATAACACCAACCCCGTTCTCCTGTATATAACTGAAAACCACATTTTCTTCTTCATTCAATTTCTGTTTTCAAAAGCTTCGTCAACTTTCCACTTACACGACAAGCTCCCTTTACCAAGCTTCCATTAAAAACCCTGAATACGAAAGGTCAAAACAAAACAATAGGTACTACTTTCACTATCGTCGTCTGCAACGAAAACCGAAAATGGCGAAACGTTTTGCTACGTACACAGAGGACGAAATTTCAAAGAAAAGATCGAACCTTACACCTGTGACTAGGAAAAGTTGCATAGACAGTTCCGTGCGGATCTCACCACGTATCAACGTACATCCGATGCTCAGGACCTACAGATAGGTGACGCTTTGGCGATTGAGGCTTCGTCTTCAGCTCTAACACGCACGCAGTTGAGCAGGTCTAATCTGCACCAGCGGTGTTGGAAGGTTTTGATTTAGAAACACTCGAATGTTACTTCGACGAGATAAACGAACCAAAAGTCAAAAGTGTGCCCCAAATTCGGAAAATATTCTTTCAAAACGGCACTGTAAAAACCATCAACATCACTGTGAGAAAACAAACAATACAAACACAACCAGTTCCCCTGTGGAACATTTCGG
Source organism: Littorina saxatilis (assembly GCF_037325665.1). Classification (NCBI taxonomy): domain Eukaryota; kingdom Metazoa; phylum Mollusca; class Gastropoda; order Littorinimorpha; family Littorinidae; genus Littorina; species Littorina saxatilis. The sequence goes on from NC_090253.1 coordinate 379,390, forward strand.
GTGGACTTTCCCACGACCTGACCTACAAAAATCCTCCGTGTTCGTTCGCGCTTTGCATTCAATTTGTGTTAGTGCGCGTGTGTGTTTGTCTTTCGTTGGTATGTGCTGTTTGGTTCAAAATAAGTTTATCTTTTTTCATTACATTTAGTCAAGTTATGACTAAATGTTTTAACATCGAGGGGGGAATCGAGACGAGGGTCGTGGTGTATGTGTGTGTGTGTGTGTGTGTGTGTGTGTGTGTGTGTGTCTGTCTGTGTGTGTGTGTAGAGCGATTCAGACTAAACTACTGGACCGATCTTTATGAAATTTGACATGAGAGTTCCTGGGTATGAAATCCCCGAACGTTTTTTTCATTTTTTTGATAAATGTCTTTGATGACGTCATATCCGGCTTTTCGTGAAACGTTGAGGCGGCACTGTCACGCCCTCATTTTTCAACCAAATTGGTTGAAATTTTGGTCAAGTAATCTTCGACGAAGCCCGGGGTTTGGTATTGCATTTCAGCTTGGTGGCTTAAAAATTAATTAATGACTTTGGTCATTAAAAATCTGAAAATTGTAAAAAAAAATAAAAATTTATAAAACGATACAAATTTACGTTTATCTTATTCTCCATCATTTGCTGATTCCATAAACATATAAATATGTTATATTCGGATTAAAAACAAGCTCTGAAAATTAAATATATACAAATTATTATCAAAATTTATTTTTCGAAATCAATTTAAAAACACTTTCATCTTATTCCTTGTCGGTTCCTGATTCCAAAAATATATAGATATGATATGTTTGGATTAAAAACACGCTCAGAAAGTTAAAACGAAGAGAGGTACAGAAAAGCGTGCTATCCTTCTCAGCGCAACGAATACCCCGCTCTTCTTGTCAATTCCACGGGCACTGCCTTTGCCACGGGCGGTGGAGTGACGATGCTACGAGTATACGGTCTTGCTGCGTTCAGTTTCATTCTGTGAGTTCGACAGCTACTTGACTAAATATTGTATTTTCGCCTTACGCGACTTGTTGAAAGATTCAGAAACGTTTGTTGAATGCATTCAACCAGAAAAGACACGAAACGCATTGAATCTATCTTCTGCGCGCATGCGTGTGTAGGGTATGTGTAAAAGGGCAATTGTGTTTTTCAGTCTTGTATTGTGCCTGTTATTTCGTCCCCAAAAACTCATTTCTGTCTTTCTATGCCTATGCTGTGAGACATAATCGCTATTCGACAGTCTCGTGTGCAAGAAAACTCTCTGTCACACGACTAACTCGTAATAGCGGGTAATAACAGACATGTCACACAAACGATATCAGCATTCGCCTAAAAGGCTCATGCTTGATATCTTTTTTCTCGACATATCTGTTATCTAACAGTCAGCATATTAGAAATAACTCATAATATAGCTATTCTGATGGACACGTGGGGTAATTCGGGGACTGTGGTCTCACACATCCCTTTTCCGATCATCAAAGCATAATGCTACGGAAGTCGGCCAATAACAAAGACGCATGGTTCCGGTTTCTTCCACGTGTTTAAAGTACACGCATACCTCGCCAGGTTTGTTGATGTGACAAGTCGACAGACGATGCCATTTGCTTTGTGTGTGTTTTTGTTGTTGCTTACTGTACATGACATACATTACGTGTAAAATCCAGTTCTTTAACAGGCAACAAACCTTGCAAATTTCCAGAAGCTGCAATCTGAAGCGACCTATCTCTGATTCTAGCAGACGATCTCTTCAATGTTTAACACAAAATCAGCAAACTCTCC